>NW_021940861.1:1079012-1254475 GCF_001715985.3 Manacus vitellinus
CCTCACTGGAGATATTCCAGAACCATCTGGACACACTCCTCTGCAATGTGCTCTGGGATGACCCTGCTCAAGCAGGGACATGTACTCAAGCAGGTAGGACCAGATAAACCACTGTGGTCCTTCCAACCTGACTCATTCTGTGATTCTGAGATTGGGCTTGTCTGAGTAGCTATTCCTTTTCTCTCTCACTCTGCCTGAAACCTGCTCATCAAACACTTCTTGATGCATAAAGAGAAAGCAACAGTAAAAACACAAAGATAAATATACTTTCACTCATTAAATTACAAGATAAAACTGTTACCCATCTCACAGTTCCTGTGTCAGAAAAGGAGTCAATTCATAAGAAAATGGAAATGAGTCCTGATGAATACACAGAAAGTTCAGGGCAGGAAAAGCCAAGTGCTCTGATATTTATAAGATTTTGGCAATTTGGAACAAAAATTGCCTACATTGACACAATGAGCTTTCTGGATACTAAAAGGCCTGAAGCCAGAGAGTTGCCAGGGAATCTCTCCTGTAGCCCAATATTTTGATTTTGGGTTCAGAACCTTTGTTCTCTGCAGCTCCAGCACAAGCACTTTGCTGCTTTCAGGGAGTTGTTGGTAGTAAAAAAAAAAAAGAATCTAGAATGAAAAAGTATCAGACACATTCCTGTAATGTTTTGAAAACATTAAAAAGCAGTCCTTGAGTTATTTTTGGCTATTATAGTATTTGGGGGTGAGGGGAAAGAAACCAAAACCCAACACAATAAAAAAGGGTGTGCAGTTAAGCTGAGCTTAACTTAACATCCCTTCTGAGCTTCACTCAAGCCTTCAAAACAAAACTGGAGCAGCACACAGGGGTTTTACCCTACCTATTAATTTATTTCTCCCATATTCAGCATACAACAGATTAAGCTTTTGGGGGGTTTGGCATATGACAAACATACAGATGCAAGTCTTCAACATCCTGCACTCCCTGTGTTGTCACAGAAAGCAAACAGGACTAAGTCCTAGAAAATTGCTTACATGAGATGTGGGGCACAGAAGCACAACTTGCCCAGTTCTGAGTGTTATTTCTAGTTCCACAGTACAAAGACAAATTATTTGTTTCAGAGGACAGAATTCCCTGTGTATCCTTCAATAGGTTCGTCTGTTCATAATTAAAATAAATAGCTTTAATGAAATCAAATTTCCTTTACATTCAAATATTTGGTAAACTGAATCTTCATGTATTTCAGACTGTTTAAAATTCTGAATGGCTTTGCACTGGAACTATAAAAATAAAACACTCTAAAAGTTAAATAACTTCAAAAATCCAGTTTACTTTTCATGACAAATTCATAATTATTTGTGCTCTGTATTCGAATAAGAATTAAAAGTACTTTATCTTAATCTATTTATAGAAAACAAACTCACTCAAAAACATACAATCCATAGTAACTTCAGCAAACCGTTATTTTATAAAGTATAGCTGTATATGAATAATGAGCATATTAATTGAACCAATGGAAGTTTCCCTATACTGACAAAATTACCCAGCATCTTTTAAAATTGCAGAAACATTTTTAAAACTTGTTAGATCTGCAGTGTAGAACTCACATGGTTTCAGTGAACACGACCTGCTTTTAACACCACGATGAGACCAACTCAGTAAAAATAAGGGAGTCCACCCAAAAGTGATTCAACTCTACACTGTGTTATACACTATAGTATAAAAATACTTTTAACTAGATTGATCCAAATCTAAATTTCGCATCGTTTTCAGATTTAACTATTTTCATAGTGATTTTAAAACGAAGACACGAATACTACAAATTTTAAATGATGCCACGGAATGAATCCTCATCTCTGACGAACCACTTGCCAAATTCAGACATAATTTTGGTTTCCCTGAAGGTGTGGGGGGTTTTTATTCAATTTTCTAAGAAAGCAGTAGTCCTGATTACTTAGAGGCTAAGGTTGAGCAGCAGATGTTTTCAAACTGTGACATTTTGAAAGATTTTTGTTTTAAAATCATCCAAAGTTGGAATAAAATCTCCAAAAGTGTTGCAATCCATAGCTGAATAAAAGGCAAAAAAAAATCAGAATATTCTGTTTATGTTGACTTTTTTCATTTAAAATGTTTTACAATATTTTAAAGTGTTTGAATCAAAAATCATTAAATAAATGGAATTCAGTTCTTGAACTAAATCAAACCATTTAACAAAAATATACTGCTTAATTCTTTTAAATTTTAACAAATTTAATGATATGTGAAGAAAACTAAAGTTAATGCATGAAGTATGTAGTCTGTATTTAGGGCTTCTAACGTGGTTTAGAAAAGCAAAATGAGGAGTAGATTTGCTTGAGTTAAAGCTGCTGAACGTCACAACTGGACTATGCCGTGTTATCACAATAAAACCATTCAGTCTTTGGTAGGGATACTCAGATGATCACTCATACTCACTGATCTTAACTAAAACAGCTTTGCTTGAGACCACTCCAGCCTTGTCACCCACGGACAGATGTGCTCCTGGTCAACTAAAAGAGTTGCACATCCTCCCTCCTCTGCCATGGATCAGGGGGCCCCATTCTGTGCCAGCTGGTCTAATTCAGAAGCTTAAATTCTTCAGTTTCAGGTAAATTCAGATTTGTTGTCAAGTAGCTCTTTCATAATCTCAGGCAAGCTCCTTAATGTCTTTGAATCTCAGGCTTTGAACTACACCTCTTTGGCTTCCTTTCTCTCATCTTTTATGCCTACCTAGTCCCTTCAGACAACCTGAACTTTGAGGAAAGGACTCACTTCTCTCTCCCAGCCACCGCCCTACAATTAACAGAAGCAAATGCCATTTAGCAAATGTGCAAATGAAAAGAAAATTACTCATTTTTTCCAGGAAAAAAAAAAGTTTGAATTATTTCTGAAATTTCCATCATACTTAGCTTTCTTACTGTGCAAAAATAACACAGAGTTTTGCCTGGGTTTTTAAGCACTTTGCCAGCAGCCTCTGCAACAAGGAATCAGGGCAAATATTTTCTGCTTTGAAGTATCAGCAAAGCTGGGTACTGTCCTTATTTATGAATGAGTTTAGAATCCAGTGAACTAGAAAACAAATGTGCCGTAACAATCTGAACTAGAAAGAAGACAAATATGCTCTATTCTGGTTCACTATACCCTCTATATAATGTTATGCAGTGTTTAACTGCAAATATCTCTGTTACAATTAAGTATAAAGGCTGTTTTATTTTCTGAACTTCATAGGATTTTTACACATGCTTTTTTTTTTTTTCCACTACAGAGTTGTTCTTTTTAGAAGTGTTTGTAGGCAATTGGTTTTAAAAGGGCTCCAGGGGGCTTTTCCCTACTGTGTTAAGCTGTTTTGATATTCTTTTACAAGCACAGTCTTAAAGTTGTTCTCCCAGATGCATTGTCTTACTAATCAGCTTTATGAGGTTCAAGGTCGCCATTCAACATTAATTATTCATTGTACAATTCACAGCTGGTGATGATGCTTAAAATGGCAAATAATATGAGCATTAAAAAATACATTCATAAAGCATCTTTTCCATATTTCTTCAGATCAGAGTGAATAAGAAATCAGAAGAAAAAAAAGAGATAAGATTAGTATGGTACTATGGAAAACATGCATTAAGATCACTTGCAGAAATACCTGTGTCTTTCCTGATTTTATACAGACATTTCCAAAATTAACTACAGTGGAGAAAAGGGAGGTTGTGGGCACTGGTATCAAAACAATCCAATATCTAACCTAAGGCAGCCATAACAAAATCACAAAGAACAAACTAGATATGTAAAATGCATTGTTCAAAGACTTACAAAGTCAAAATGACTGAGAAAAAACCATCCGTGAATGAAAACTTGTAGCATGGAAAAAGAGTATAAATATCTTACATTTATAGTAGTCCTTGTATATGTTTTAAATCTGTGCAGTGTCAATTTTAGAGAGGTTTTTTTCTTCTTTTTTAGGCAAGCCAAGACTTGTCACGCTTTGACAGTGGCAGGAATGATGTCATCAGCAAAAAATAAGCCTTTTTTTAAAGGGCTATTTAGATTTTGGCAAACTGGCATGGGCAAGCTGCTGCAACAGATTCTGCCTGCTCTCTCCTCTGCTGTACTCATTCCTTAACTTATTAAGGATTCAAGAACAGTTGAAGCTTTGAAACAGTGTGGAACCAGAGCCAAAAACTCCTATTATAAGTCTAATTATTCTCAGTTCCTTCCATACACATTCTAACAAACATAGCACTTCTCTGTGTACAATATACTTGCTTAACCGAACCTTTTTTTAATGACAGTACGATATTAAAGACCTTCTGTTTTCTTTTCTGATGTCCTGTTTTACAGTTAAAATACAAAATACTTGCTGCCTCCACTCAATCACACTTCTGCAATTACTCAGTGTCTCCTGATAGTACTTCAGCAATTATTTTTATCTGCAGCTGGAAGGCTTTTCTTTCCTCTGCATCTTAATTTCTTGGTTTGTTTGGCCCAAATATGTTAAGCTGATTTCAAAAATATGGTTTACAAAGTGCAGGTCACTGCCAGATGTTATTTAATACGTTCAGGCTGATGTTTTATATCCAGAAAAGTGGGTCCTGTGATGATTCTCTTGTCAATAACTACTGAGCTGCCATTTTACAAATGGATCTGATTCAACACAAATATTGAAACTGACACCTTAATTCTGGCACAAAAGTATTGTTTTGGTTCTTTTCAAAAACAAGTTAAGTTTTTAAACATTATCAAATTCTGAATGCTTGCACTCACGCATGTGTGTGTTAACAAGCATGTGTATTTACAAAACCTGATTCAGTTATCAAGTACACTCTATTTCTCTTCATTAATGATGGTTTATGATAGCTTGGGAAAAGCTAAAGCAAGCTTTAACCACACATCTTATACCGCCTGCCTGCTACGTTTCTTTTTTTAACAATTGAGTGCTTACAGCACAAAATTTCATTGCCAAGAAAATAGGCAGTCAAATTAGCCATATAAATACATTACTGAAAGAAACCAATTTTTATTTCCAGATCTGTTTTATGCAGGAATGAAGCATATGAAACAGAATTTCTCTGAGTGGACAGACAGTGATTGTTTAAAAAAAATAAAATAATTAAGAATATGAAACAGTGAGTCTTTTGATATTCATCGTAAATAATTTAAAAAAAAAATCTACCTTTTTAGCTTGTTTCATAATTTGATCAACTTGCTTTAATTTACGTTGAAAACTAACTATGGTACTTCCCCCCTCCCTCTCTGAAATAAATATACTTTCCAAATTCTGTCTAGAAGATATGTAGATAGGCAGCAAGATAACAAATTTGAAATATCAACTATCCATTTTTCTGGTTTTCTCTTCCCATTTAGAGTTCTGTCATTTGTTACATGGCATCTGTAAGATCACTAACATCTGTGTTATTCTTGTCAAGAAAACAAAGCTTGCAATTTAAGCAAAGAATATATGTGAATACTGGCTGCTTCAGCATGTATTTTGAATGCAAACTGAACACTCTAAAGTGTACAAGAACTACAATTGCTTCATTTCAGGACATCACATCTCTACCTACAGGTCTTCCATTGCTATTTCCCTTAAAAGATTTAAGAAAATCTGTGCCTCCCTTACTCAGAGTTATAGATCAGCCTGTGAATAGTTCCTGACTCTTTAGCACCAGGGATGAGTTTTTCTGACATTAAACCAGAAATAAAAAAGGGAGCATTAAGTTTTAGCTTGCTTTTGCTAAGAATCTCTGCTCATTCAGTTCCTCAGCAAAAGTTTTCCATTAAAAAAACCCAAAACTTCTGCATTTTTGTACATTTGCAGTGTATATCAAACTATGCCATGACCAATGTGCAACTTAACCTTTCAAGTTTGGTGCTTCAGTTTTCCCTTTGATTTCTGTTGACATAAAAGGCATTAAGTGTCTGACTTCAAAGAACAGCCAGTGTGGATATTTGTTGTTCAGCATGGTGGTCTTTGCTTAAATGGCTGCTGCTTTTGTGTTTCTATTTTTTCTGTAGTTGACTTACTATATAAACATTATGTTCTAAGCCTCCTTGTCTCACCATTCAGCCTTATAAAAAAAAAAAAAAATTATACAGCCTTGTATAAATTACTCTGGTAGTCAAATGTAATATATTGCCAGAATGTTTTCCCTTTCTGTAAAAACATAAAATTGCAATGTTTCCAAAATTATTTGTTCTCACGTCAAACACTATTTTGAAAAATTACAAATAATTAAGACATCATAGTTGTACTCACAATTCTACTTCCACACTTAGAAGGAAATACAAGGAAGGAAAATATATAAGAGGGTTCATTTCCTTTCTGAATTTTACGTCAGAGACTATCTCTCTAGAAATTAAAAGACTCAGTTATTCTCCCAAAGTCAATCATTTGTTTTACCATAGTGATATTCTTTCATATTCATCATCCTCATACCAATTGCATTTAGGGCATACATGTCTAAAATATTGTTTCCTTGAATGAAGCAAGGAGAAAAGGCAGAAGCAACTTGTTTGCAAAGGCTGAGGTACAAAGGAGCAGAAGCCACTGCTATGGGCATAAGCTGCCATTCATTCATTCACACGCTGGCCCAGCTGCTGGAAATTAATGCAGAACTCCCAAACTTAATAGAGATGTATTAGCTTACACCAGTTGAGAATCTGGGACAGATTTTTGGATCACCAAACACACAACAAGAAGCAGCTCCTCTGCAATTATTCTGGATGAAACACTGTGGCCTGTGTTCAGGCTGAGTGCATCTCATGTATTATAAATAAGATTCCTCATGGCTCCTTTCCACAAAATTGATATAATGCACACCCCCAGCACAACCTGCATTAAGCTACTTGGGTCACAGTTTAAAAATGCCATCATGGTGTTGCACTGCAATCAGAGTGCATTTTTATCAGAGCTCCCTCTCTAACTTCTTGAGGTACAATCTACAGGGTGTACAGACATGTCTCCTGTCGATCCAGGATATATTCCTCATGCTATTGGTGCTTGTTTCTCCACCATATGTACACAGCACTATGTGTTGGAAAGCTGGCAGCAATGTGCATTCATCCACACTGACAGTTTGAGTGGAAAATACTACTTATCCTGAATTCTGATTTTAAATTTCTGGAGAAGCTTTGCTGAGGAATATAAGGTTTTTTGGTTGGTTGATTGGTTGGGTTTTTTTCCTCACAATTCTCACTAGAAAAACACTACAATACCATGAAATACCATAGAACTTCTTGCACTTCTGGAAAAGGAGCACAGAAGACTCTCAAAAATTTGAAGATTGGGCAAACCTTTTTCCAGTGAATCCCACTTGTCAGCACACTTCCTATTGCTGAGGACCCAGAATGCTTTACTGTTTGCAGACTGTGCAGTACAAAAAGGGCACTTAGTTTGGTAAAATCTTCTCTTCCTTATCCCAGCACTGGTGCCCAGTCCAGCTGCTTCCCAGCTGCGACAGGTCCTTGCTGGCCTCACACCTGCAGCTGCAGTTCCTCCTCCCTGCTGCTGGCACAGAGAGGCTGCAGCAGCAACAGGAAAAGCAGGTAGGGCCACAGTGCAGCTGAACTGTGCACGACAGGGTCAGGTGTTTGGCAGATGGTCGAGTGCCACGAGACCACAGTCCTGCAGCAGCATTTGCTGTGGGGAGTTTGAAAGAACTCTTTGGTGCCGCTTACATTTGTAGAAGTATTGGCAGATATCATCAGAGAAAACAAAAGGGGGGAAAAAAAAGTAGTGCTGTGGACAGCAAAGGCAAGAATTCCACTTCATTGCAGCATCCTCGACGCGTCTGGTCTGTTGTTTTTATAAATGAATTTTGAATTTCCCACGGGACTTCTTAAGGAGTCTGAAGGGCCAGGTGAAAAGAAAATAATTGCTTTTCATGAGCTGGTATGACCCTATCTGGTAAGATAAGTAAGATGCTTGGATGGCACAGGACAAATGGAGACCAAGATAGTACACAGGTGACATTGCACAGGTCTAGTTACTTTTATTGCCTTCAGTTTTAGATCAATTTACACGCAAAAAGAAAATATACACGCCCGCTTTTGAAAGTTAAAAAGGGGAGAAACTGCCTTATAATATTTTTTACACTGCTGAACGTCTGTCTCTCCTTGGAACAGGGAGAAAAGGGGGAGAAAAATAGAGAGAAGGAATACAAGGAAAACTGTGCATGGGGAATAAATATGGCCATGTAAAACAGCCTCTGTGAGCTGGGGAGGCCAGGAGGACTGCATTCCCTGTTCAGTCCTTCCACCAGATAAATTATACAGGACACATCCTGCTCCTTATGCACCAGATTCCACCTGCAAAATGGAAACAGCATCAGTAGTCTTTCTGTAAAGTGTTTTGAGATCTACTGGTAAACAACCTAAACCAACACAAAGCAAAAACACCACCACAAAAATTAATTTCTTCATTTGAGTTTCATGAGAATATTGGTTGTAAACTTTCTGACAGCCTCCGACTGAACAGTCTTTGCAGCTGGTTATGATGTTATTATTCTACCTGGGCAAGGTGAACTAAAAGAACAACTTGGTTTCTGCATAACTTTTCTGATTTTTTTCACCAATGGATCTCAAAACACTTTACAGAAGAGACTGTAAAGGAAACAACACCGACTCTTTACATGCTGCCCTCACTTCTGAGTGAACAGAAAGCTCAGGGTGAGCAAAAAATTGGTGTCAGTGTCAGGAACAGAACCCAGAACTGAGCATCCTTTTCTTTTGTACTCTAACCAGAAGAGGAAGTATTTCTCAAATTGAAAATTAGCATGACTTTTCCCCTACTCCCCTTCAGAAATGAAGGCAGTAAAACAGGCTTGTGTTTGGTCATGAGAACTTTTTACTGCTCCAAGTCAGTTTTAGGGCAGTATTTGCTATCTCCAACAGATCTATAAAAAGATAATACTCTACCTCATGTCCTGTATTGCTTTTATTGTTTGTTGAATTTTAAATGCCATATCTGTATCCACAATAGCATAATAGAGAAGAAGCAGAAAACCAGACTGAAACCTAGACAGATGAAGAGAATTATTACCTACTACTTATAAAGAGTAGGGCACATTAATAATAAACCTAAAGGTGAAAACACAAGTTAAAATCTCAGTGAAGAAATCCCTTAAATATAATTTATACAGTGGTCTGTGTCAAGCTTTTGAGTCATCTGTTGCATGAATCAGTATATAGATTTTAAATGTGTGTGCAGGTAAGCCTATCAGGTTCAGAAGGATGACTATATCATGCTCCAAATGTATACATTCTCATCTATATGGCCTTGAGAAGCAAGCAAGCAAGAAAAACTGAGGTCTTGTTTTTCTTGCATAATTCTCTGCCACTGTCACTTCGCTACAGCAATCGAGACAAATACAAAAAATATAACCTCTAGGATAAAAACCTTCCCTTCCTCCATTCCTTTTTTTTTCTGTTACAGACTTTTTATCAGTTTGCACAAAACTATATCCCACAAAATGAGTTGGTTTACTGAGTAACATTATAACTGTTCTAATTATCAAAGGAAGTGAAAAGTCACCAAAACAAACATATTCAGTCTGCTAATTTTACTTGCAGTTTCTGAAGTGACATAATGCAGCTTCTTTTTAAAGCTTTCTTGAAAAAACAGCAATTTCCTGTGTTTATTTTGTCTTCTTATATCAGAAAAGGTCTGTCTGATTTGTGGCAGCAGATGTGATCTACATGATGGAAAGTTTTTTACCAACATGAGGTTTCAGCTGATATGATCAATGGAGAAATAAAACCCTTTGAGAATTACTGCCTTGATAGATTTTAAAAGAAATACTATCATGGGTCTTTCAAATGATTGTCATTCATGGTTTAAAAAAAAAAATAACCTCAACATTTAATTACTAGGACCATTATATAACAACCTATGATCTACTTTATGCCTTAAATTCTGCCTTAAACTTGATCCATTTTATTCTGCTGAGTAGAGAGGAAAATCATATGGTATTTGTTATCTTGCTAGAACTGTGACAATCTGTAGTAGGACTTTTCTATGTTTTTAAATTACAAGAGCAGCGAGAGTAGAACTTTTACGTGCTCATCTTATTGAAAAAAGGATTTACTGGACAGCATGGAAGCCAAGTGAACTAGATTGCAAGGCATAATTCAGTGTGCTTTTTTATTGCTTTGACTTTAAGTCAGAATATGCATATTTATAAATGAAACAGCTCTTTTTTTTTTTAATGGGCTTTTGGCCAAGGAGTACAGCCATCCTCCGGTGACAAATTTTAAATAAACTGCAACAATCAGTCTGCAAGCAATGGGGAGAAAATAGTAGAATGTAGATATAAAAACCCCCATCAAGTTGACAAGTTGCAGGATTTGGCTAAAAGCACAATTTTGTGATGAAATATGGAAGGAGAGAGGAAGAAACAGCTTCAGTAAAAAACCTGTCCTCCCATAAGAATGATCCAAAAAAGACAATATACTCCAGTTACACCAATAAGCATAAAACATAGAATCACAGAATATCCTGAGCTGGAAGGGACCCTCAAGGATCGTCAAAGTCCAACTCCTGGCCCTGCAAAGAACAACCCCAACAATCCCACCACGTGCCTGAGAGCATTGTCCAAACACTCCTTGAGCTCAGGGCTTGGATCAGGTTTGGAGCTGCGACCACTGCCCTGGGGAGCCTATTCCAGTGCCTAACCATCCTCTGAGGGAAGAGCCTTTTCCTAATGTCCAACCTAAACCTCCCCTGACACAGCTCCAGCCATTCCCTCAGGTCCTGTCCCTGGTCACCAGAGAGCAGAGATCAGTGCCTGCCCCTCGTGAGGAAGCTGCAGATGCTGTGAGGTCTGACCTGTCTCCCCCAGGCTGAGCAAACCAAGAGACCTCAGCTGCTCCTCATATGGCTTTCCCTCTAGAGCCTTCTGAAGAATAGACTCATCAAATCACATTTAAGACATGAAGCCACAAATAAGGAAATGACAAAACAGTTTATAACTAATCAAGAATCACATATAACTAATACATTTGAAAACATGACAGCCAATGTACCACATTAACTGAGCTCTGACCTTCTTTTCATCAATGTGCCTCAAAGAGATTCATTCTATGTTTTACTACTCTGTGGTATGTAAACCCTACCAATACTGAGGGAGGATAAAATACAGTATTATGACATAAGGAAGACTATAAGCTTGCACCCTAGCTAGGTAGACCCATAGCATGCTAGTTACATCTCTTTTCCCTCCCCACACAGTCACTCAACACAGAGCTTCACAATGAAAATTCAAGTTTCTGCACTAGTATAAGTTTTTTCCTAAAATTCACATGAGCTTGAAAGAGAAAACACCCAGAAACAGATAATTTGAAGAAGCAAAATGAATGCATAAAAGAAACTCTTCTATACTTATTTGCCACTAGCAAGAAACCAGAAATAGGGACTTTGCACACAACTCCTGTAGTTCCCCACAAGAAACTCCACGTTTTGTTCCCTTTTTTGTTTATGAAGTTACTGTTAACTTGAGTGTCACCTACTCAAGCAAAAACAGAATGTTAATTTATTACAAGGATCAAGCAACATAAATCTGCAGATGCTGCACACAGCACCCACAGACTCCTTAAACACACCTACAGGTGAGCTCTCAATGAACCAGTACCTCACGTTCAGGAAGCACAGCAGTGCTGACGAGTTTACAGCACACAACAAGGTCCACAGTCATCACATAAAGCCTGTCAGGAAAATGGGTTCAAACTCCAGCAATATAGTCTTTAGGGAGGAATATTCTCCTTTGATATGAACACTACTTATTCTAAAGCCTTCAAATGCTTATTGTTTCTGTGATGGTTAAATATAGAGCATAATTTACTTCACATATTGTTTGGCTCCCCGCATTTTGAATAGATGTGTTGCCACTTATTGACCATTTTTGCTGGGAAGTTAACTCTGCTCTTTCTGGAGAAAATACAAGGAAGTCATGCCTAGAATTACTTGTCACCACTGTGGGCTTACAGAGGCAAATTCTCTGCAGAAATCTCTCCTGTCCCTCCAGCTTTGTAGCCTCTCAGAGAAGTACTCAAAACATCTGTCCTGTGAGACTCCCACCAAGGGATGGGCAGGCTTTATCAAACCATGCACCAGCACCAGTTCCACACTGCTACTTTCAAGTGGGAAAAAGAAAGGAAAATGAGGAAAACAGAGAGGATTTTTATCACAGCTACACAAAATTGCAAAACAGATAACTCCTGTGAGCTCTGATGGGGGGAGCTTTTCTGAGAACACTTTGCTTTCACACAAAGGCAGCAGATTCAGAATTAACTTAAACAGAGTTTTGCCATGAAAGCTTTACCAGTCTTCATACACCAATATGTCCTGCAAAGTTGCATGCAAACACCTTAATGGGCTTGAGTTCACTTGACATCCATCACACCATAACACAAGAAAAATCCTATCCACAGGGAAAAAAATGAAAAAATAATAAATATGCACACACTAGAACTTCAAAACAAAGCAACAATTTGAGCTTACACACAGATGCACTGAACTCCAGCAAACAGAAACCAGTAGTGACAGTGGCTGAATGTCTGGTGAAATATGGGAGCTGGAGGGATTTGTACTTTAAAGAGAAGTTAGCATTGCACATTATTTTCTACTAGCTTCTGGTTCAAGACTCATGCAATATCTCTGTTTCTAATACCAACCATCTGTGCTAAACTCAGAATGCATCAAAGCTGCCTATCTTTAAGATACAGGAAAAAAATGAATTATGTAACTACTGTTCACTAGCCCAATGTCCTTTCTGCCTTACAAAAAACACAAGTTTCTGTTACTGGAAAGATAGACAAACTATAACATCTTGATTGCTGATGCAAAGAAGGGAATAATTTTCTGCAGTCATATTAGAAAAAATTAAATCAGATGCCTTTAAAATGCCTTTAAAAACCTGCAGTGTCTCAATGTACATTTGCAAGGGTTAAGAGAAAGAAATAATAAGGGTCCTGGTACATTTCAGATTTCTAGTAGCATAAACAGAGATCGTTCCTGCTTGTTAGTCTAAAAGTTGTTCAACTTTCAGGGCAGAGGTAGGAGAAAGAAGAATCCTACCTCTGCAAAACCTATGGGCTCAAACTAAAAATAAACCCATTGCTCCGTTTCCCCTAAAACCCTTTTCTGCTTTTGTTTGTTTGTTCTGGATTATATCAGTCCCTTTTTCATGCTGGTGAATCATGTCTCTGTCACAGCTGATTCCATTTATCTATCCTGGGAGAAAACAAAAGCTAAAAATAACCCTTTTGGGGTTTCTGCTGGGTTTTGCATGAGAAGGGACTGAATATGTTCATTCCAAGCTTGTGTGTCAATGTTTTGCTTTATCTTTGCCAGGGTTGATTTAACTAGTACCATGTTCAAAAAAGAAAAAAAAAATAAAGCCTTTTGCTGTCCATAAAATTCCAAGTTGGCTAAAATTTAACAACATCTGCGGCAAATGAAAGAAAACTTTCTTAACATCCAAGTTAGTACTAGACTAATTTTATTTGCAAGTGGGATCTTTTCTCCCCAAAATGCTTTGCCATTTCTTGTAATGACCAACAATACCCAGGTTCTGCCAGGCTTCAGTATTTGTGTTTAAAAGGCCTTCTTTCCTACTTTGAAAGATTCTAACCGTGTAAAAGTAGTAACTAAATTTAAAATGTCATTGCGACCAATAATGAGACTCAAAGCTAAAGGCATTTTGTCTGGGCTAGGCTGGAAATCTTGCTGGAACATTTATTTCCATGATCTCCAGTTCTTCTTTCCCCCTTTGTGTCAGGAATACCTGACTAGCTCACTATGAACAGGGCCAGGAGAAGCATTTCAGTGTCTGTGGCTTATTCTACAAAGTGCAGTGGGAGGTTTCCAGGCTAAGTCTAACATGACTGCAGAGCAAAAATTCAGGTCAGTATTGCATTTCATTAACTTCACCCATTTCATTCTAACAATAAAAATAAGATGTTAATTGTTGGGTTACCTGCTTATGCAGCACCTGGGTTCAAGACATTTGCAGAAGAACTCAGATTTTCAGAAGTCTCACAGCACCTGGCATGTTTAGGGATAAGAACTTCAGGCTGTTTTCTCTGTGTGCAAGTGCCCTGAAAAGTTAGGTTCTTGAAAAACCAAGCTCAGTTCTTACACTGAAAAAATGCACATTCAAAATGAAATATACATTGCATAAAACAGGAAAGGCTGTATTTTTCTACCCCATCTTATAGAAACTTTGTGGTTTCAGTAAAAAGAACAAGGAACTTTTACAATATCGAATCACAGTTGCTGGCCAGCTTGCTGCAAAAGAGAAAGGAAGCATCAGTATGGCTGAAAATACTAAAAAAAAAATAAATAAATCTGCTGATTTTTAAATATTTTGGGGAATGCAGTAGAAAGATGTAACATTAAATAAAACGGTGCTACATTTACATGGCAGTTAATTTTCTTTTTCAAAGCTTAACAAGATCAGTGACTGTGACATACATGGTCACCTGCCAAGAGAAGGCAGCTAAGCTCTAAAGAGACCATCAAGAAACACAGAGTGCTTTGCACCAAAACAGTCCACAGGTAAGAGACATGTCTTCAGGAATCATTAAAAGCTGGTAGGTAAAAAAAGAAGACTGTTTTGAAGATTATAACTCAATTATGATACTACGGCAAGCTGTCAGGTTTGTTTTCCCTCTATTTCCGGGTCTTTCAAAAAATGTAGACTAAAAGTTACAGACAATGAACAAGAGCAAAGCAAGGATACCAGCTTAGGCCTTAGGAAAAAATCCCAGGGTGGCAGCACCTGCACATCCTACAAATGAAATCTTGAGAGCTCTCTAAACACACCTAAAGGCAATGTCATGAAGTATGAAAGCATTTCTGAAAACAATTTTCATCAAACAACAAAAAGTTACTTCTGTAAGTCACTTGGCAAAACTGCCCATGATATCACCACATTCCAGGCTTCTTAGGCTGACTGAGCTGGAAGCATTTAAGTTCATGAACTCCAGCCTCTCAAAGCCACTCCTAGAACAGTTATCCTAACTGGGGCCACATTGTGCTTTTCAAAATGTTCCAAAACCAACCTTGAAGTGAATGTGTGCTTCTCCTTGAGAAGGAATAGCTTGTTCTTCCTGCCATCCCCCAGTAACATGATTGCTCTGTCTTACACATTACAATATAAGAAATAGCAGGTTTGCCAGAGTTTCACTGAACATGAATATAGTGGGGATGCAGGGCCTACACATTCACTGAGGTGTGGTTGTTCAGCTTCAAGCCATTACATATTTCAAGATCAGGAAAGAGGAAAAGAAAGAACAAAAGGTTACCCTGTAGAGACGACAGGAGCAAAATATTGATGAAATATATAATTTTATGGGCTTGCATTTGCAGTGCAAGTATATTTTAAAGTGTACTTGTTTAGCAACACACAAATGATACATATTTTTCCATATCATTTCTTTAGACATGCCTACTTTGGGTGAAGAAAGAATTTGCTGTTACATCACCTAACATAACAGAGCAAAATGTGATCTTACTGATCTTCCCCTTATGAATCATTTACAATGATCTACAAACCTACTCAACAAAATTTGTAAACCACTACTGAAACCAGAAAACTGTCATTTGCACTTCCAAAAGCCTAGTTAAGATAAAAAGGCTGATACCCAGAATTTTTCTTTCAAAATACTCATACCTGATCTGCAAGTTCTTTGTGCTTAATGTGACACTATTTTCCTGCCATTTTTCAGCATGCATCCATATTTTATCTGAAGAACTTCTACAGGAGATCTGTGGAGGAGGTATAGGTACCTATCCAGAGTTTAGGATTTGTAACAAACACAGCAAGTTATACCACAGTCATAACATGAGAAACAACTCCCCAGTACTAAGATTGTATTTAGTTTTCAAAATTAAAAATGTGTCTATGCACACACACACAACAGATTATAACTAGAAGCAAAAATAAAGCCTGACACAGTGACATGTCTCCAAGCCAACAACCACCTGCAGATATGGGAAGTGCACCATAGAATCAGAAAACACAGGATTTTCCCCTCTTGCCAGAGGAAACAGAGTTTTGTTCTGTTGCACTGGTCACAGCCAATGAAACATGATGTCATTAAAAAACCCAAGTGTTCTTTTTCATCCCTGGAGCGACACATAGATGGGACAGGAGAATTTACTACTGCTGAGGTATAGTAGGAAGTACAGGAGGAAAATAAGAGTTTTTATTTCTACCCAACCTTTAAAAATACCTGTTTACTGCAAGAGTAATGGGTCCTTCTTCCACTCCTGAAATCACCAGAATCCTAAAAACAAATGCTTGTTATAGTGCAGCCTCTATCATGGTGGGAAGCAGCTGGCAGAAAGTAAGCAGTAACAGGGCCAGGTGGCAATTCCAAGTGGGCTGTGAAAAAGTGTGGAACTGCCCAGACTTTTTAAGATCCAGAAAAAGTGTGGCAAAGCAAAACTCCTTTTTAAAGCTGCGTAGAAAATAAAACAGGAATTCAAGAAGAAAGTTAATACCTTCTGAGCAGGACTGAAGTCTTGGAAAACAGCTTCTCTCTCACTATTACTTAAAAGGAGAGGTGTGAGGAGAGAGGGATATTTTAAGTCTAATAAATATGTAGATTACTTCTTGTCACTCAGTGCACTGTTGAATGGGTCTTGTCCCTAACCCCTGCCCCTCATCCTGTAGACACAGTGTTCCTTAATTTAGGCTCCTTGTCCAGTCAATCCTGGCACATCCCTATTTGTTCTCTCTCTCCTTGAACTGTGTTTCCATTTTGACCAAATGTCTGATCTAACACTCTGAAATGGAACTTTCTCATTCTGGTTTTTCTCTTTAAAAGACTCTAGTTGGTGAATTTATAAAATGGTCTTATTCTCAAATACAGATAAATCTGATGCAGGATACTAGAGCTGAATGTATTATTTTATTCCTTCTTTGTCTCCCACTCCCCTAGTGGATATAAGGGTATTTCCCTTAAAGGATTCACTGTACTTAAACATCTGCTGGTGCTTAAGTGAAAATGCATCAAGATGCTTTGGGACACAAGCTTCAAATGCAAGTGCTTATTTTCACGTTACTACCCTTAAACAGAACTTTGTAAATAAGGAATAGGAAAATATATCAGACTGAAGTTCACAACCTTAGTATGTCATCTCAGTAGCATCCATTAATCAGTGTATTGTGACCAGGTTCAGCTACAGCCATGAACAAACAGAAGCCTGACCATAACATTAAGATGTCCATATATAAAGTGAAAGAAGAGGGCCAAGAGATTTAAAACCTGAAGTGAAGAGTAACTCCATAAACCTTGAAAGCTCACATGGAATTTTTTCTTTATTAGATTCTCAAAGAATTGTTGTGAAACCACAACCATAAAAGTAAGAAATAGTCAGGATTTCTGTAACATATCAGTGAGATAATGTAGAAAATGTGAAACAAACTGAATCACTTGGTGAGAAACAGAGGGATCTATTCACAACTTCGAGAGAGTCTTGATGGTAAGTTGTTGGTTTAAATATTGCTTCTACTTTTTTAAGTACTTTTTTTTTTAATAACTACATCAAAATTTCCAAAAATTTGCTGCCCTAAGTTACTCAAAGGGCTTTTGGAGACTCCCCTACAAGACATCTCTTTTGCCTATAGGAACTAGTTTTCCTGAGCCACACCTTGCACAAAATCAGACCTAGAGGAAGTTTCAAATATCACTTTTTCTTCTGAAGGATAAAAAGAAAATGAAAAGACTGCTTCTGATTCATCCTTCTCATGTGAGTCCTGCAAGAAACCTGTGTGAATTAGAAAAACAAACCAAACCTCCTCCCCCACAAAAAAGCAGACCTGTGGCTTTTTATTATTCTTTGTCCAAAGAAGCCTACCTTTCAATTGCCTGGACTATAATCCATCTGTAATTGCACTCCCTATTCCTTTTGTTTATTGAGAATCAATTCCTTTTGTTTATTGAGAATTTTGTTAAAAACCTCTTTTGTCATCAGTTATTAACCCACTGATTTTTAACATTTTACTCCCTTCTCTATTCCCAATTTAGTCCTCTTGCATCACTTTTCTCAATTCAATCCTAAAAAGAAAGTAGCAATATTAAAAAGTATTTGGAAGCTACACTGCCCTGTCTTTTATTTCAGTGGTTGTTAATTAAAAATTCTATAGGAAGAGCAAGCATCTGCTCCAAAGGCAGTCTGTGTTCTCAATCTTCCTTTGCAATGAGAAAAAAAAAATCATCTTCACATAAATGACCATTTGTATACAAAATTGGTAAAAAAAATGCTTGTTTGCATTTTCTCAGGAGTATTATTTTTTGAAGTGTAATTTTTCATCTGAAAACCCCAGAGTATGTTGCAGGAGTCTGGGAGCTTGCACTAATTTCATTGCAACTCTGATGCTGACTATGCTGCACTTTTACAAATGGGTAAAATGAAGCAGAGACTGAACTTCAGAATCATGGAATAACCAAACTTAGTAGTATATTAAATGAAGATCAGAAAGTATGCTTCTCTTTTACAAGTGCTACAGAAATTGTTGTACTTTTAAAAATATTTGACATGATCATACTACAGGGCTTGTCTTGAACGAGCACAATCAGTTTGGACATAAGTAGAAAAGAAACATTAACCACTGTGACAGACTTCAAGAATTGACATTCTTCCTTTAGCATGATAAGGTAAGTACATAGTACAGCTGAAAGTCTCACTAATTAGCTTAGTTTTTTTCTTTAAGGAACTTAAAGAACTAAGTAAAGATACAGAATGCCTACAGGGCATTTCCTAGTTTAGGAAAAGGAGAAGGCAGGAGAAAGGCAGAGCACAAAACCCCCCCACAGAGTCAAAATTTCAGTCAGGTGTTCCTTTAGTTCACAAAGTTCACATCTCATTTTTGTTGGCAAATCAACAACCAACTTCTACTCTTCTAATGTCATTCACTTAAGTTTTTGCCAATGCATTAAAGCATTTTTTTCCCCCAAAAGAAAACACATCGCCAGCATCATTTACTAGTCCCCCTAAAAATACTTTCAGCACAACATTACATGCATACTTTTGACAGCTGCTTTTGGAAAACAGCATTCTCTGTAGCAGTTAGACAATAAAAGGTTTACTGTTTTAAATATGTGCTACTGACTAAGAACAGACAGACATCAACAAAAACTTTAAGATAAATGTTCATTTCTTGTCTTTATAATCATAAAAGATTTTACTGTATATAGGTGCAAGTCTGGATAAACCCAGTCATTGAGCCTTGTAACTCCCAGCATCCCAAAATTTCTTAATACATCAGTGTTTCAAAGTTCTCTTGACTTTGACCTACAAACAGAAAGGTAGAAAAACTTTAAGAGACTTTTTTTAATGTTAGTTTTCTTCTTTTCTTCTTGTCTAAAACTAACAATTCCTCTAGAAAGCAAGACTAAAGACTAAGTCAAATATTTTTGTAGATTACAATCATCTACATCAAGGAACATAATAAAAGTCAGGTGATTAAAGTTCTATAGTTATTAGTACCAGGACAATTCTTATTGTCCTTTGCTGAAAACAACAGAAATTCCTTTTCACTTTGTTCCATAGATATTTTTGAAAACGGCATGTGCAGAAGAGGAAGAAGGATGGCATTTTGCAGAAAATGCAGGTTGACAGAAAATTACAACAAACATAGCAAGAATGACATGGCTAAGCAGTGATCAAGCACCATGTTTGTATGCTCGTAATCATATGAAGGAAATGAAGATAAGGTCTGCTAGTTTGTTATTCAAAATTAAGAGGCAGATTTTAGGATAGGGAAGACTAAATTTGACCATCAGAATATCTCACTGATAGAAAAATATACGTTCACAGATCTCCTACTCAGTATCTGCAAGGACTACAAAATCCATATGCTCCAATAATATCAAGGAGAAATTACATGACCCAAACCCTGTTTCCTATTTGTGATTTGGACTTTGTGGATTGCACTTGTGCAAATGTGTCCTTCCACAGGCTGCTGTTCCCAATCCCTTTGAACTGAGTCCCCTTTGGAGTCAGACCTTTGCAGCAGGCACAGGCAAACACGTGACCCTCAGATCCTGCCTAAGTGCAACCAGACAGCTCACGGGCTGCAGATCAGTCACTCAGCACAAGCTCATGTGTTTGCAACCCATTTAATAATTTGGGTTCAGAGCCTGCACAGAGAAATTAATCCACTGCACTTCAAGAATGAGCCAACCTAATATTCCATGTTGAAGAGTTCCTCAGATTTTTCCCTGCCTCCATGGACTTCCATCGCTGGCTTTGGCAGCACAGCTACAGATTTCACCTGCCAGAGCACAGCTGGCTGTTAGTCCATGACAGGCCAGCTGTGTTTAAATAAAAGAACTCAAATCAGAACTAACAGTGTAAACACCAAAAGACCTTGAACCTAATGCATTTTAAAATAGATTGATAAGGAAGCCATGGCCACAACTGTGAAGAAGATTTCTTATAGATGAAGCCATCCACCCAAATTCTATTTCTTTGAGGCCAAACAAGAATACTGAAACCAACCAACAGGTTGAAACTTCTTACTCAGGGAGAAGTACAACTGTTGTCAAACTTTCATACTTTTATTAATGTTGCTCAGGCAGTGCCAGAAGAATAAAAGCCCTGTAGACAAGAAGCAGTGAGGGGAATAGCAAGTCTATATGTCTTGAATAGCAAGTTCTATAATGAGCTCATGCCTCTTCTATTTGTGAAAGAGATAAACACTTTCTGAACAAGGAGAGGCAAAGATAAGATTAAAGGACCTTGGTTGCAGCTCCAGCTCTTCATCAGCTCCTGCATTAAAGTATCACAATGCTGAAACCAGAGGTTTTGGTTCATTACTAGTGCTCAAAATGATACAACTAAAGAAAGAGGATGACTTTCTGAGTTGTTTTTTTTTTTTTCCTCAGTTGCTATAATTTAATTATGTAATACTTGTCTGAGATAAAGACCGAATGGATAAGGTAAGGACATATATTTTGGTTTTATTATTTCCAATTTAGTTACAGAGGTCTAAGATATCAGCTGTGGCAAAGTCTTTAATGCAAATACTAAAAAAAAGGATCATGTTTTGAGCACCAGAGAAGAAAACTTTACAATATGCCTATAAAAATACCAAAATAATTTTTTTAAAAAACGTTTACATTTATCTGTGGGATATTTGTTTCTCACATCAAATAAATCAACTAGTAAAATCTACTAAACCATGGCTAGGTGTTTACCTACTGAAGGTGAAGAAAGCTACCCTTGCGAACAAACACTTAAATTTTATTTTACTCTAGGCCACCCACAGTGTGTTTACTCATCACACACACAGACTTGCTGTAAAGTAAGCAGGAGGATAATTCTGACTTAATTTTCAGGGTTTAATACTATGCGTGAGTAATAAAATTAAATTCAGACTCCGAGTACATTTGCAGGGGTTCAAGCACACAAGTTGGTTAAGAGCTTTCACAACTGGGCAAACAAACAACAAAAGACATCTAAAGAGGTGTAATGTAATATCACAGAAGAGACCTCTAAGACAGTCACACACACTGTTTTGCAGAAATCCAACAGCTACCTGCATGATTACATCTCTAAATCTATGCTTAATCAACTACATACAGGGCTGACAGCTCATTGCAGCCAATGAGTAAATTTGAAGGGAGTGGGGATATCCTCTGCATCCTGGCTTATCCATCACACCCAAACAGCAGAGAGCTGCTGTGAGGTTGCTCAAAAGATGTGCTGATAATGAAAGACAAAGATTTCTCTCCAAGTTTTCCAGATAAAAGTTATTCTTCCTGGGAAAAATGTAAGGCCAGCTGAGGACACAAACTCAGATTCTTGACCAGCTAGAGAGACAAAAGTCAAATGCTTGATCAATGAAATGAAAGTCAGAGCTCAATCAAGGCTTCTCAGTAGAGCAAGCAAAACCACAGTTTGTTGTCCAGGGCTTTCATCAGAGGTGCACACACACACTGACCCCACCCCACAAAGAAGAGGAGAAACTGCAGGGATTAATGAGATGTTGAGATGGTTATGAATGATAAGAGAAGCCAGAGGAAGCTCTGAGTCATCAGGAAGATGTGTAAGGGAGGTCTGGGTAAGTGTGAGGGTTCCTTTAATCTTCACCCAGACTGCTGCTCTTTTTCCTGCCCCTATTCTCCTATCTGTGCAGGCATGAGCTCCCCATCTCCTGTCCATCTCTCTACCACAAATGACAGAACCTGCACTCACCACCTAACACTGCACCTAATCAATCCCTCATCCTAAGGAACTCATTATTCCCGTGCCTTCAATGTCACAGGGGGAAAAAGGACAGACAGGGGAAGATGGCACAGGCTCAGCCCATTCCAGCTGAGACAAAGTCTGTGTCACAAAGCAATTCTCCCTCACCAACAGCAGCAGTGCTGTAAAGTAATAGCAGGAATAATTAGCTTAATAAATTGTGCCTTATTTTATTTAGAGTTGACCTTGGATTTCCCTGCAAGAAGGGGTAAAGGGTTTGCAGTCAAAACCCTCAAGGTACTGTACCAGCTCCTTGGCTAGCAAGTTCTCCTTTCCCAATGCTTGTTAAACACTAAGAGGCTCATTTTCTAAGTTAAAATTTAAATCAGAGCTTATCAGGTGGATGAGATTAATAGAAGCCTTTCACTTAGACATAAAATATTATGCATACAAATAAAATTGAATTTTTCTCTACATTAAAAAAACGAAGCAAAAACTTAGTTCTTTGTCACGATGAAAAAGAATTTGAACTTCCACAACAACAAAAATCTGAGATGAAATATAAAATTTACAGCAGTCAAAGAGTATAAAGAATAACAAAAGAACTAAATACAGGAAGAGTACATGCTTTGTTTATTTGAAATGCTTGGTAAGTGCTGCAAGTTCCACACATTTCAGTTTAGAAGTAATATTTTTCCTTTAATAACAAAATAGCCAAGTTAGCACAGGAATGTGTGTAAACCTTTAGTTTACATTGTATTATTGCATTTAGATTACTACAGGGACAAGTCACAGAACCCACTAGAGGAGATCCTCCAGTAGCAACTGCTGAAGTAAGAGAAATCAGCATAAGAACAGATTTATTAGCTCTTGGAGCTCTGTTTTCAAACATTTTCATACTAATGAGCACCACACATATTGCAGACAGCTGACTAAATAAAAAAGACCATCGAGATTATCTATTCTTGCCAGTCCTGGAGTGTAGGCAGCCTAACTAACGTAAACCAGAGCAGATAAGTATCAGTAGCTTATGAAAAATGCCATTACAGCATGCTAGAAGCAAAACAGCCATGTGCACTGAGAGGAACAGAACTCAATATAGCGTGCAATGACTGTAAGCTTCAGTGCCCACATACTAAGCTTTCTGTACTGTAATGGTCTGATAAATTCATTTTGACCCAGAGACCAGAGATAAATTGTCTTAGCAATACAAACAAACAGCTAAGCAATTAGGGCAAAGTTTTTTGAGAACATAGTGATAACATCTAGAAGCATTGTTGGGTGATGGGGAAAAGCAGCCCTCGAGATAGGGGAGTTTAATCTGAAGTAAAAGAGAGAGTATAATTGCTTCTCCAAATTACAGTGCACTAAAAGAAAAAGCAGACAAGCAACTGGCACTGGTATTTGTCTGGCATCTATTTCAGTGTATCCAACCTGAAAAGTAACTTTCAATGTCCCATTTGGAGTTCATCAAGTTTTGCCTATAAAAAGATTTTACATGTGCAGCTGTGAAAGTGTCAGAGTTGAGAAATCCATAAGGAACCATCACATTTTAAAGAATTGCCATCACTTAAATTTCCTGAAAGTAACTTATTAAAATAAAGCTTTCAAGCTCAGAGATTAATACAGAAGTCAAATGACCAAAGCAACGATTTTATCTACCAGCTTTCACATATCAGCACTCTTTGGAGGGTCACAGACATGTATTAGTTGCAATGCAGAATATGGGCTGCAACAGGCACAGAAATTGAAGTAATTAGTATTTAACCCAAATTGTGTGTTGATTTCTCAACAAGTATTTGGCTATTGATTTAAATCTACATAATTATATACTATATATGTCAGAATATATATATACATACATACATCCATAAAACACTGAAATACCAGGTCTAGAATACATCTCTTCAGTTTGGGTAGAGTTACCCAAGAAAATAGCCATAAGCAGAGACAAAATGATCTCTCAAAGTAATACTAACTTTTGTCGTTGTGAACATCTTGTAAACATTAAAACAGTTGTATTAGATAGAGATGCCTGCTCATTGCAAAATATCTAAATTTGATTTTAGAGGAAAAAATGTAATATGAAGAAGATAAATTCACACTGTACTTTTACTGCAGCTGAACGACCAGCGGTCTCGGTGTCCTCTGAAAAAAGAAAATTGATATTGCTTTTAAATATTAATGAAATGAAGATGCCAATGGCAATTTTTTACCAAAGAACCTATTTTTTTCTTGTCAGATTTTTCTTTGAAGTGTATTTTAAAAAAGAAAATCAATAAGACACATAAGTCAAACATTAATGAGAGGTGTTTTTGGAGCTGTCATAAATGAATTATAGCCTTAACTCCATCCCATGTAACAGAAGCAGCTCCAGTAACTCAGCCATGTCATCTGAATTCTAATGTCATTTAATGCACTGAAAACAAGCCTATGTCTTGCTTCATTGTTTACTCTGTTGTAGTATACAAAAGTCTATGAAAAGCCACCTCAATTAAATGAGCAATTATTTATATTTCAATAAGGAAAAGCAATTTACCAGTAATTACAGAATAAGACTATACAGAGAATAGCAAATAAAGCAAGACTGAAGCAGCCCTTGGTAAACATCAAATTAACACTTAAAAAGACAGAAAAAGAGTAATTGTTCTTTTATCTTAGGGTAAGTGGACAGTCTACCTGCTTCCTGGGTAGAAATAAATTAGCAACTCCAAATTTTTTGTTTGTTTCTTTCAACTCCACTCTGAATCACCATAACCAAAATAATGTCATTTTAATTTATAATTGACATATTATTTTACAGGTTATTTTGAAAAATTCAAAACAGATTTTAATATTGTTATGATGAAATATCAAAGAAATCACCTATAAACAGCACTCCCTAACCACACAATTGTTCTCAACAACTGTAATAAAGTTTTCTTTTTCATTTGTTTTCTTCCTCTAATCCACTTATCATGACCTGTTGATTAACCACACAGAGCTGTCTTAACTTTCACTTTCAGTTTCTCTATTTTTTTTCCTGCTTGATACTGCCCCAGAAATAATGTCTGTGGGAGCAACATGTTAGACAGCCACATCACTTCTTAAGAAAGTAGGCTACAGGGATTAAAAGTCACTGAACTGGAAGGCAGGATTCTGGCCTTCAAGCTTTTCTTCATTCTTTTTTTCCACCCTAATTGCTTATAGAGTCCATGCTCATACAGGGATGGGCCTTTGGTTTGATTGCATTGATGGGCTGCCTTACTTTTCCTCACAGGAGCAGCCCCATGGAAGCAACTGCAGACAGAAAAAGGAAAGACAACTGGTATATGCAATTTCTAAAGTATTTTTTGTGTTGAATCCTACCCATACAAAATACACACTGTGGTTTATGGATGGAGCTCAAGCACATCAGGAATGACTTATGAAGTCCTCTCCCTGTGCTTTTCCTTTCCCTCAATATACTTTACATAAACTGACACAATCAGCACAACAACGTGCCTATGACTAGAACAGGTACAGGTATGATCCAGCTACATCAAATTTAGTCTCACACAAGAAGTGTTAAAGTCAAAACTATTGCAAAACCACAAGACCAAGGGGAAAAGAAAACACATGCTTGCTTATTTCTACAGATTCCATGGTAAAGCACAGTCATACTTCTCTCTGCATTGCCATCATCATTTTTTTTCCCCACCAAGTTTTTTTATCCTCCCCTCCCTGAAAAACAAGTATCACACTTAGCACTTTCATTCTGCCTAACCATGACATGCTGAAGTGATCTGATATAGAGGGCTGTACTGTCATCTTCAGCAAAGAACATACTTCAATGTGATGTTTTTCTAAACTTTCATCACAGATTTATATAGTGGCACATATGATAGATACTGTCAAGTGTCATGGAGCTTGACAATCATAATCAAGTGAATTATAAGAATCAATATTTAACTGAAAAACCTCAACAAATGATGAACTCCAAACAAACGTGATTCCTCCCTTTGCTACCTTTCTCCTCACACATACAGACAAGAGGTGCCAATACTCAAGACTAGGAATCCAGTCTAGCTCTTTGCACACTTTTCAGTAACAAGTGAAAGAATTGCCTTATTTCCTTTCTCAGAGTTGCTACTGAGATAATTAACAATTTCTGTGTAAAACAAAGCCACAAATGTGAGTCTTTAACTTTGATCCAGAAACAGATACATTCTTCATAAAGTATTTCTGACACAAGACAGGTATTTGCAGGATTATATCCCAGAGTCATCTCACCCCCCTTCATGCAAAATTCTATCCATACTCTAAAATTCTGTGAAATGATTAGAAAACTCATTAAGAAAAAAAATCATATGAAATGTTTTGCAGAAGCTTCTGTTTCCAAAGCAACCTTTTATTTCAGGCTTTTCCATTGGATCTGGACATTTTGCTGCCTGGAGGCTTACAAATTATATATGCACTTACTTATATTTTGACAGTCTTTAGTGGTCTGTTACAATGGTCTGTTTTTCAGAAAAGAAAGTATAACCACAATATCAAGCTGAGCCTTTGGGGGTTGGTTAAGTTTCTCATTAAACTGATGTTTAAGTATACATAGGGGTTTTCGTTAGTGTGGCAAGCCAGTTTAACACTGAGGAAATTCAGATGCCTATAAATTAGTTTTATAAGTAAGTTTGTTGAAATGACAAATCAGATTTTGAAAACTGAAACGGGAGTTTCTGTCTCTCACTGCGTTATGGGGCAGTGCCCTCCACTGGCCAAACGTCCTCACTTAAAAATAAAAGAGCAAAAATTCACTGTAAAGTTGCTCTTCAGACTAAAAACCAAAAAATACCTCCAAACCCCCTCAGAATCAGTGTCAAATTCTTTTAAAAGGTTACTGCATAATGGCACCAATTTATACTAATGCCACTCTTGCTTTCATATTATATGGTAATAATAATACTTCGGGTGCTGAAATAAATCCTGAAGCAGCCTTTTTAAAGAGTTCAAAATTAGAAGTGACAATACAAACCCAGGTAATACTAAAAAGTGTAACTTAACACAAGGCCTTATATTGGTAAAAAGCATAGAACCAGATTAGCAATTACTACTGCCTGCTAAATTTTCACTATTTTACCTTTTTTCCTCTTCAGAAATGACAGACCCTCATGTAAATTTATCTTTGAAGTGATTAATAACGTTTATGAGTGCAGCAGACAGAACTAGTTGCATGAGTAACATCCATATTAGAGGTACCTGAGAGGAGGGATTAATAAGTGTCAAGAGCCAGCAACACCATGAGAAAGCTAGAAACGTGATACATATACATATATATATATATATATATGCCCTCCCTTTGTGTTACTGTGGGTTGCCCACTTACTAGTATTTCAACTCTTCCTCTCAGTTTTATTTGTTTCAAAAATATGGATGAAATTTTAATGCAGGGGTGGTAGTCAAACTGTAGTATTTTCAGGAATATTCTGCACTCTAACCAAGCTTGCTGCTATCATTTGGCCAACCTGCTCATCCTGGGTGATTTCACCTCTTCTAACACCACTCCCTTCACTCACTGCTTGATGGCCAATATTAACTCTCTCCAACACCTATATTAGCTCAGAGACACTCTCAATATTTACATGATACATCAACTGCCTGATTAAACTTTCACAAATTAAGAACAGTATTTTAAAATAATACCCACGAAAACATGCAAAAGGACAACAGGTCATACAACAGATCCAGCTGATGATTAAGGACCATAGGGACAATATCTTAGTAATAAAAGTGTTATAAATGAGTTTATAGTAGATTCAATCATCCTACACAAAATTACTATCTAATTACTAGATCTAATAATATTCTATGCAATAGATTTGCTGGTCATAAGGTGAACTGTTTCTTTAACAAGACTAAAAGCAATAAGCTATAGGAGGAAGTTATGACGAAAATACAAAGATAAATGATGCTTGCAGAGATAAAGCAAAACCACAGAAAGATTGAAAATATACTTTGTGATAGGAGTTGCACACTGTTAGATTTCTAAACAGACAAAAAGGAAAGAAAATATTCTTAAGTCCTGGATAAAGCCTTCACTACCATCTACACATGGAGGGAACAACTAAAAGGCTGAAACAAAGTTGAAAGATGGATTTACCATGCCTTTTTCAAGTGCTGAACAATAACTTCAAAAGGGGCATACAGCACCATTTTCTTTGAGCACATCTAATGTAAGCTTTAAGACTTAGCATAAGTTTTACCATTTGTTCCATTCACTTTGTATAAAATTTCTGTGTTAGTGGGCAATGAAGGAAACTAGTAATTTTTCATTTCTGCCAATCCTGTGATAAAGTACTACCACTAGAAAAAAACCCCCAAACATCCAGCACTGGTCCTAGGCTTGTTTTTAAAGAGAAAATCTAGATTCCAAGGTTATTTATGAACCACCTTCCTTAGAATATAGCTGTGTGGATTCCTAACAGTGGGGGGATTTTACGCTCTAATGAACAGCAGTGCTAAAGGTACCCCCTCGATCTCTGCAGAACCTGGTTCCAATGAAGTGGGGAGCAGCTTTGGTGCTCTGTTCTTCTGGGCAGCCTGGACCGAGTACAAACACCAACAGACAAAAACAGCCCCTTTGCTTCATAAGGCCTCAGTCCTCACAGAAGATCCTGCTCCTCATTGATGATTAACTTGTGATAGTCCTTTTGCATCAGGATTCACCACTGATGACACAGAGCAAGGCATTCGGTTGTTCTCACCCTCGGAGTCTCAGTTTCTCCTGTTAGAAGCAAGCGTTTTGAGGTTTGTTTTGCAGTCCTTGCCTTACCTCAGATCTATCTTTTCACCCTTCCTCAGAGTTCATTTGATTGTTTAATAACCACATACTAATGCTGGGTTGTTCTGCTAATCATTCGGCAGATAAGATCTCCCTCGTACAATCTAAGAGCTGCTTTTGTACTACGAGCTTGAAAGAAAAAAACTGGAGGTGGGAACACTGGATCATAGAATCATAGAATCATAGAATCAGCTGGGTTGGAAGGGACCTCTGAGATCATCAAGTCCAACCCTCGATCCACTACTGCCATGGTTACCAGACCATGGCATTAAGTTCCACATTCAGTCTTATTTTAAAAACCTCCGGGGACGGAGAATCCATCACTTCCCTGGGCAGCCCATTCCAATGTCTGATTACCCTCTCTGTAAAGAAATTATTTCTAATATCCAACCTAAACCTCCCCTGGCACAGCTTAAGACCATGCCCTCTTGTCTTGCCTGGGAAAGGAGACCAACCTCCACCTGGCTACAACCTCCTTTCAGGGAGTTATAGAGAGTGAGGAGGTCTCCCCTGAGCCTCCTCTTCTCCAGGCTGAACAACCCCAGCTCCCTCAGCCTCTCCTCATAGGACTTGTGCTCGAGTCCCTTCACCAGCCTTGTTGCTCTCCTCTGGACCTGCTCTAGGACCTCAATGTCCTTCCTGAACTGAGGGGCCCAGATATTGGGTTGCTTCCACGTTCAGATCTCTATGCTTCTATTACACCATTTTAAGGACTTAAACTGAAGCAGTGAGCCATTTTCACAGCCACGTTTCACAGATTTATGTACTTCTGTTACAGTCCTATGCATTAATACTTTCTAAACTTCTGCATAGAACTGTTTCAGTCAGCTCCTTAACGTGACTTTGTTGTGGACAGAGCCTCAGAGAGAAGAGCAACTGTTGGTCTCTCTCTCAACCCGTGAAAAGTAATTAAGAGCCCACTTTCCCCATGGGGAACAGGTGTAGCTCTCGCTGCCCTGGCAGCCTGTTCCAGCTGAAGAGTTATTACTCCAGCTGTTCAGCTGACGGCAATTACCACCGCCGATGGTCATTGTATGTGGATCTCACCTCCTAAAGGTTTCCTCCCCAGAGGGCTGACGTGATGACTGCTGAACTGCAGCATTGCCCTGCTTGCTGCTGAGAGACCAGCTGACACTTACCTTTACGTGACCTCAGCGAGCTACACAACGCACACTCGACCGCAGTCGCTTAACCGTGCTGACATAAAGGGTTTCTAACTTTTGCTTTTCCTTACAGCATAAAGAGCTTAAAACACCACAGCATTAAACCACAGAACTCTGAAAAACAAAAACAGGATGTCTGCCTCTAAAGCTGGTGCTGTGTGCATTTTTCCTGAGACTGTGCTATCTGGGACCAGATTGATGTAATCTTTCAATGCAGCCTATTGGCCAAATTCTCTCTTTCCTGCTGGAAGGTTAACTCTGGTGTGTATGACAGAAAATATTTTCGTGGCCAAGCGTTGTTTTCATCACAATCTGCCTAACAATAAGACCATCTGGAGATTAAAAAAAAAAATAAGGCTTAAAGTTATTTCAGTGGTCTCCTTTACTCTTGCGAAGCTCCAGTGCAGCCAGGTAGAATCTAGGAGACAAACATCATTTGCACAATTCAACATAAGAACAATGCTATTGTTTCTTCTTCTTCCTCAAGAGTGGATTTTGATACTGCAAGGCTATGTAAGTGCAGGTCTACAGGACTTGTAGGTCCCTTTCAGCGCTCATCTGACCAATTGAGGGCTGACCAAGTTCAGGCATCTCATTAAAGGCATTGTCCAAATGCCTCTGAAACACTGTCAGGACTGGGGCATTGACCACCTCTCTGGAAGCCTGTTCCAGTGTCTGACCACTCTCCCAGTAAAGAAATATTTCCTAATCATAGAATCATTAAGGTTGGAAAAGACCTCCAAGATCGAGTCCAACTTTTGCCTGAACACCAACCTGTCAACTAAACCATCCAGTTGTTTCTTGAACATCTCCAGGGATGGTGACTCCAACATCTCCCTGGGCAGAGGTCATTTTCTCTTGTCCTGTCACTTCTCACCTGGGAGAAGTGATCAACCCCACCTGGATACAACCTCCTTTCAGGTAGTTGTAGAAAGTGATAAAATCCGCACTGAATCTCCTTTTCTCCAGGCTAAATATCCCCAGTTCCCTCAGCTGCTCCTCACATGACTTATCCTAGACATTTCACCAGTTTCATTGCCCTTCTCTGGACATGCTCCAGCACCCTGTCCACTCCAAACAGCACCTTTGAGACATTTTTATGTGTCCTGTCACCAGATACCAGGGAGAAGAGACCAGCACCTCTCTCACCATCTCCCTTCCTAAGGAAGCTTGAGTGAGCAGGGAGACTGCCCCTCAGCCTCCTTTTCTCCAAACTATCCAAGTCCAAAGTCCTCAGCCTCACAGAATATACCTATCTCCCAAGACTGTAACTTAACACATGTAAAGCACAACTATAATGTCTGGTTTGAGCCAGCTGTTGGGAGCAGTTGGCCTTAAATGTTTGGACTAGGAAGAAGGACCAAAAATCCACTAAGGTTTGTTGTCCCTGCTCCCATTCCGATGCGTATTTCCCCTCCTTTCTTCTATTTGTTGCTTACCAAATTCACACACAATTTTGAGATGTTTTCTTTGCATTTTTTGTTGTTTATGGACACAGGTAAAAAATTAGCAAGATGGCAGATTACTCATTTTACAGACCTCAAGAGCATCAGTGCTTTTCCTCAAAGACATTGTGATATACATGATATGTTCATCAAACAGACAAAACAGTCCTGCCAGCAATGGAGACGAGACAAGACTGAAAAAAAAAAGCAGAAATCACAGCTTGCCACTTGCTTAATAAGTGCTATTTGGAGTAATCTCTTGCCTCTGTCATTAGTAAGCAATCTGTTACAGCAATAAAGGAATTTGTCAGGTATTATTTTTACAAACAGGCCTAATTCTATACCAGCTTCTACGTCCTTCTGTCAGAAAATTTGTGTGCATACAGTAGGAAATAAGAGGGGCTTCAAGATATAACATTATGGAGAAAGCAGTGGCATTAGGCATTATGTTGAATTAAGCTGGATGATGGATCCATCTTTAAATTGTTTGATTTTACATGTTTCTCAAGAAAAAAAAATCAGGTAATATAAAGAAAGTGCTAAGGATAGCAAGAAAAAGCAAACTGTTATTCCTAGAGCTGGAAAGTTAATGTTTATCATTCCCAAGATTTAGACCTTTGCTAATGTATAACTTAATTCAGATAGTTACCAATATATGTAGAAGACTAATGCTAAGGATCAAGAAATTTGTGCTGCAATGAAACAAATTTCTATTTTTTTCTAGATTTCAAAGTACAAAGGACCATTTTGCAGGCTCTCTATGCATCTATGGAATCACCTTCTGACTGCTCATCAGAGAACTTGAAAAATTAGGGGGGTAATTACATCAGGCAATGAGGTACTCTAAGCATTTATTGTTAAAAACAGAACTACTCATCAGATGATTGAAATTAACATTTATTTCAGCTGTCAGATTTGATTAATCTCTAACAACATCATTCTTATTCAACTTTGGACACCTCAGAAGCAGCCAGATTAAAGCAACACAGCTCTACTCAGGTCAGCAGCCATGAGATTTTTGCCCCTGAGAGGATGGGCCTGAGATACTCAGCAAGAACTTCAAACAGCCACAGAATTAGATGTCAAATACAGTGCTTTGGTTCCCTAGCTCAGGAGGTGGCATTTTTTCACATTTTTGTACAGATCACTAGAAACAAACATCATCCCTACTATCTAAAGGACCCAAAGCAGTTATGTTTCTACAAAAAGGTCTCTTAAGCTCAATTTTCAAGCTTGCTATTTGGTTTTGATTTTATTGACACCTCCTACTAGGATAACATATCTTCTCTAAGCTTGCATGGATCACCAACATCAGAATTCCAATACTGGATGTATCAACCATGGAGACCTGGGAAGTGCTGCAACCCATCGAACAGGTTTGCTTTCACTCAAAACATCTTCTTAAACAGTAACATCACTAGTTTTCAACCAGCCTAATGGGTTTTGCCAAGCAACCACTTTATTTACTTTATTTAAACTTGATGCAGACGTGGTACAGATTGATGCAAGAGAAGTTTCTCTAAGGGCTCAAGGGTAGGAACTCTCTTCTCCTGAGACAATATGTGCCCTTCCCACACAGTGAACGGAGTTTTGAAGAGAGTATGGCCTAAAGTAAAGGTTACTCTCACCAGAGAACATCTGGTCCAGCAGAGTGGATTTCAGAAGAATCTATTGCTCATATTACAGAAAAAAAAAAACCTCAAAACATTACCTCACATTTCATGTTTAATAATCAACACAGCAGCTTAGAAGTTTAAAAAATGACCAGTTACTGGCTTTGAAAGAAAGGTTTACTGCAGGATTGACTTTTTTAGCCCATAAGACCTGTTGAAGGTAAAGAAAACTTTGCCTTTTGGCAGCTTGACAAAGTCAAACTTGAGTCCGCAAAGTGCTCTACATGAAACTGTTGTCGTCATCAAAGGATACTGTCATTAACTGCTACATGAAAGCCACATTTTCACTTATTTTGCAAGCTGAGAAGGTTCATAGTGTGTACATATATATATATATGTATATATACACCCCCTTTGGCTAAATTCTACTCTTGGAAGTATTTTTGTCTAATCATTGACTGCTTTTGTGGGTCTAGGATGAAAATTTGTTGCACTAGTTAAGTGAAAAGCAAAGGCCATGCTGTTTTGGAAAGCTCACACGCCAAAGGAAGTGTAACACACACAAAGACTTACCTGCTTACACTTCTGCTAAAAGACAAGATAAATAATTATGCTAAGTATATCTAATGTTGATGTAGGTGCACATCAAGCAAATACAGTGTTAATATCTTATTGTTTGCAATAGAATTAGCAGTTTAAAACCAAGATCCATAAATATGCCATGCTCTGTGCTCCTCCAATGAAGGTCACATTTTGAATAATTAAATACTACATTTCTGCTCAAAAATCAGGACAACTCTTAAATGAATCCTACTAGGTAGAACTGCACACAGAAAATGAGATGATCACTGAAAGAGGTGAAAATTGGCAAGTTTGACTTTAGAACCATAAAGCTACATGATATGATGTTTTGATTTAATTTTTACATGGCACCTTTTAATTTTATATTACATCTATAACTTTTGGCCTTATATATTCTGTACATTTGAGGTTTATTACAAATATTCAGAAATTAAAAATTATGCATACTTTATCTATGGTCAGCCTTAGAACATAAAAATCATTACTTTAGCAATATTCAGTTGCAAGATCATTCTGTTGACATCCACATCATTAGAAATTAATGATTTAATAGTGTATTACTTTAAATCTCTCCCTACTTTAGGTGGTTTTTTTGCATTTGTGCATTTGGTGAGCTTTCTGCTATTCTTTTTCTTACTTTCCCCACAAGAGAGAAATGAACTAATATGAACTAAAACCACAGGTATAGTTTGCAAGGTGCACTACACAAAACAACATAAAATACCTCAATTTTTTTCATGCACTAAACAGTAGAAATAAGATTAGAACTGGTTTTTTTATGTAAAACCCTGTGTTTGTACCACAATGATTAAAAACAAAAAAACCAAAGCCAAACCAAAACCAACCAATTCGAATAGAAAAATTTATAATTCTGATCTGAAAGCAGATCCAAAATATAGCATGTTGGGAAACTAAAAGCACCAGGATATCCAGTAGGAAAGCAGAGTATAGTTACTATAGATGTAGCAGACACATTATCTGTATGAGTTACCTGGAGAGAAAGTAACCATATGATGTGAAAGAAAACATCTTGAAAACAATCATTCTGTACAATGGAATCATTGCTTTCAAATTCATCCTGAACACCATTGTTGATATTTTTCCCTATCCGAAGGCAAGCAACAATTTTTGTTGTTTCTTTTCTTTCCTTCAGTCTCAGATATTTACTTGAGCTGACTCAAGAGCTCTACACACCATCATCATTTGTACCAGTTTCTGCAGGTGAGATAAAGTATTAGTATGACACCTGGATGCTCTGGTACATCCAGGCCTTGCTCTATGTTTTAATGCTCTGCTTTACATTTGAAATTTACTCTAGAATCCTCATCCCCAAAACTGGACATGTACATTACAGGGCAAAAGAGTGAAGGTCACTCAAGATCCTGCCAAAACACAATATGGAGGTGTCCTGCATGAAGATACTATCATATTTATTTCAAGAAATACATATTTGCTAAATTAAGTAAAAGCAACAATTCAGCAACTGCAGTGAAGTACCTGATAACGGGCATTTTCTGTCCTGGATAATTTAGAGACCTGCAGCATCTCCTCAATAATTTTACTTTCATATTTGTGAAACATTGTTTCCTTAAAAGTGCACCTGCTTTATAAAAATATTACACATCATGTAGCCTTTCTATTTTCAGGTTGTATCTACAAACGATGACTTAATTTATGTTTTCAATCAATTCATATTAGAAGTGCTTTAGAGCTTAAACTGATGCAGAACTCTACAAAGTATAAAACTACCTGCAAAGCTCAATCTCAGGAACTCTGTCAGCTACCTTAAAATGTAAAACAATAAAGACACAGAGCTGTGTGCACAGTGCTGATTTTTCCAAGTGTCCTGAATACTTCTGTTAACCTTGAGGCTAAACTTGCATTTTGTAGAAATGTTCACGTTTAGTTAAATAAGATCAAACTCGTAATCACTTCAAGTGCAGCCAGCCAAAGAATAATACTTTTATTTAGTGACAAGTCTCCCTCACTATTCATGAGCATTTATATTATCAATTAAAGAGCTGCTGTTCCACTTACTGTGCCACATCAGATACAGCTGGCAGGGGAGACTCTTCCGATACAAGGTCAATGTCATCAGTGAAACTGTTGGCCCGTGACATGTCTTGGGTGCTCCCTTCTAAACGTCCTTTCACTGCACAAAGAATTCAAAGAAATCACAGTACATTAGGGAGACAACATACACAAGCTCTTCCCATGGCTTGAGATACTGTGCAGCAGATTAAAGAAATGGCTCTAATATGAGACAAATGTTTCTTTTTCATCAGAATCAGTAAAGTCAATGCTTACAATGTATGCCATACAAAAATACATACGTGCATATATACAGTTCAAACACAGAGGAACCTCTTACAGGAAAAGGCTTGTCTTCTTGAGGGCTGTCTCCCTGTGAACACAAATTCACTGTATCCACAAATATCAATGTGGGCATACCGATAGAAACAATCAGCCTTTCATTTCCTCACTGCCATTTGATACATATGCTTTAATTTCCCTAGAACCATTCTTTAAAATGTTATTGCTATGATCATATAAACAGAATACTTGAAACTTCAGTGCTGTTTGGTCTCTATATTCGAGAGCATTCAAAAATTCTCCCAGGAACCAGGGAAGAGCCTCAGGTGTTTGAATGCAGTTGGCTCCGCGGGATAACCATGATGGATACAAGGCTGTGGTGCAGCCCAGCTTATGTTCCAAGCATAGCAAGGGTACAAGTTTCATTACAGGTTTGGAAAACATATGATGGCCAATTAATGGAGTTCACTCAGAAACTGCAAAAGTCAGAGAAGTGCAGCCAGCCCTGTAACTGATAAAACCTGATGTTTTATAAAGCTCTAGCCTCAAAACTCATTTCCCTCAAGGGCTGACTTCACCATAAATGTGCAGTAAACACATACCCACCTTTCTGAGTTCAGCTGCATCAATATTCAAAAGCCATTTCTGCTTTAAGGTATCTTCAATGTCTTTTCCTGTATTTACTTCATTCAAAGGCTATTACGGATATCTAGCTTAAGTTGGTGTGATCTAAAATAGCAATTTTAGTCATGATTACTAGTGATACTAACACTTTCTAAGGAAGCTACCTATAAATTTTAATCCTTGAAAGCTTGGCAGATACAGTTATGAGCTGGCAGAGTATCTCGGAAAATGGATAGGATGGCACATATAAATTCAAGGGGGGGAAAAAATGTTTGTGTGTTGGAGGAATCACTAAAAATAAGTGTCAAAACAAGTAAAGCCTAAGTAGTGTCACTTGCATAGGCTGTGATGGGAAAGAAGAAGAAAACAACCCATATGGCAGAAATAAAAAAAGTTTGCCTCCTAGAAAACAAAATCGTTTAAGTCTCAAGTTACTTCCAGAACAACACTTTGGCTGGACTGCATTCAAGCTAAATACTAAAAACCATACAACATCAGAGCTTACTATTGGAAGAGACATAATGTAAGTGGCAAGCAGTGGAAATTAAGTCTGTGGAGTGGAATTATCAAATAGCATAACTGAACACTGCTAAAGGACATAAAGTTACAAGACTATTTTATTTATATCTGCTGCATTTAATCACAAATAAACTATGTGTTTACCAAAACTTCCTGGCACTGGGAACATGAACTTCTGTGCTTTTCCAGCATGACTGAAACACTTTGTCTGTTCTAGAGGAGCTTTATTTTGTGAGACCTGCCAGTTCTGCCCCTGTTCTGATAAGACATTTTTCCTGTAAGAAGTGTAGTCTTATTTTCAGACAAGGTCTTGAAATATATAGATCCAATATCTGACATATTGCTTTGGGAAGTACCAGTCTCTAAAGAAGTAACATGGCACATGATCACATCTGCAAAATTAAACTGGGGGAGTTTGGGCTTCAACTACACTAAGGTTTACCTCACAGAAAGCTTGCAGAATTTGAGAGTCAGCTGAGGCATAGTTAAGTTACTGTGCCTATATAAGGCACATCAAATTAAAAGAAAAACTCTGTGTTGCTATCAATTCCTACTACACAATTAATTGCTGAAAGGGTAGGAGAAGGACCTATTAAATTCATGGCAATTTGCCTTCTTTATAGCACAGGAGAGATATTAAAATTACTGCAATGCATTTGTCATGATAAGTAGTAGGATTTTATTTTAGTTTTGTCATTTTAAAGGTTTGGTCCATATTGCTTTATCAAGCTTCTCTCTGACTCATCACACTGCTGTTTGCAATCTGCATACATGGGCCCTTAAAAACCAGAAACCCCTGATTGTTTACATTTGGTTTGCTAATTCCTTTTCTGAGAAGTGTTCACAATGGCTCTTGCTCCACACCATGGCAGTTGTGAGAAAGGGGGGACAACAGCAACGAGTTCTGAAACCTTCACTTCCTCCTGATTCCCGTGTGCCGTGCTGAGCAGCTCTGCTGTTTCCATAGGGTGCACCTGGAACCTGCTTTTCTGACCATGGACCTTCTGAGAGATGTGGATATCATTAACAACCTCAACCAGTGCTTGGTTACCCACACAGAGCAGGGAAAGCTCTGTCCTGTCTTTATATAAGGCAAAAGCATTCAAGTTTTCTCTTTGGTGAAGACCTTGCTGTGATTATCTGTGATGGTCTCATCCCACAAGTAGTACACATACAATTCATTCCTACAAGCCTTTGGAGAAAGACAGTTGTGGGGTTATATACTTTATACGAACAGGAGTTCTGTAACACATACTCCATAGTTCATTTTATCAGCTGAATGTGTATTTAAGTCCATAAAACAGTACCTGGGTCATGTCTCAAAGACTGCCTCACTGCTTCCTCTCTCCCCTCCCACACTTTCATGGCCAGATCTGTGGACAGAACAATTTTTGCCATTTTGCTTACAGATTAGATTTCTCTCAAAACCTGTCTCCAGCTTACATAAGTATTAAGAGAAAGAAGAGCTACTCACAGAAGTGCTGCTCTTAAACGTCAAGTTAAAGTAGAAATCACAGCTCATAATATTTGGATGGTGATATTAATAAGATTCCCTACTGCTCTCAGAGCCACTTGACTCAATTCAGAGTAAGTTCAGGTTTGTCTTTTGTGAAGTATTAAACCACCACAAGAGAATACCTGTTTTATCCTTGTAACCCTAATAAAAGTTATTTAATGCTGAATCTCTTCATGCTTTTATCACTGGTTAATTCTATGTGTTTCTGTTTTAAGATATTAACTCATTAATAATGTTTTCGGTCCATAAATTAACATTAATGGTAAATGCATGTAATATGTTCCCTTTTCTAAATATCTTCTGTCCTGAAAGTGACTGTTTTAGTTGTGAGCAGTTTTCTTATCTGAAACACTCTTTCTAGAACCAACTTGGTTTTCGAAGTTAACTCACTTTCCCTGAGTGACCTTCCAAAAATCATTTAGACAGCAATGTACAGTCATAAATCAAAATTCCCAAAAATCACACTAAAAGGAACATTTTTTTTCCTAATGTCAAGAAGCCATAAGCTCCTGAGCAATAAAGTGATTCATAATAATCATTCATGATAATGCTTTGAGGAAATACGGAGCATTAAAATACACTCAACACATGGCAGCGATGCTTTCCAGAAATAAAATTCAAAGTCGTAAGGTCCAGCTACTACATATGGTAAGTTTGTAACAGCTGCAGCTCAAGCCAGAACAACTATATCTTCCCTCTCTATATTTATTTTAATAAGCTTTCTTTTTCCAAACTGACTTTATGGAAATTAATGCCTAATGTTTGTGCTGCAGAACAGTAATCAGGGGAGGCAAGGAAATGTGAAGAGGCAAGAGAAGAGGAGCCACCCTTCTTTCCACGTGTTACTACTCACAATATGAAGAAGCTGTACCTATTTCATTATAAAATATATAATGTTTTCTGAGCATGAACAGTTGGAAATACAGAATGGTATCTATTACAGTACAAAAACTAGTGAATGCCATGACCCAAGTAATCCCTGAAGCAGCTCAACTAATCAAATGAAACAGTCAAAAGAAAGCTAAGTTTCATATACCTCTAATTTCAGTGTCAATTTCTAAAATGGTAAAATCTTATAATAAACACATCAAAACACAACCCAGAGATGTTTTAGTAATGATGTTTGGCCTTATCTAACCTTAGATTCCTTATCTATATTACACTAACTCCCGTCTTTGCAGTATGGGGAAAAAGAGTTCCCAGTATACAACTGCAACAGAAAACAGGACTGCACATGGTTCCCATTGCCATGGTCATTCTCAAACAGGCAGTGCCTACCAAAAGCAGGACAAAATAACACAGAAGATTTTGCACTAGTCTCTTCTCAGATAAAGAAGGTGAAAACCAGAAAAAGCAGGTCTCTTCTCCTGCAAATAATTCCAACCTACTCTGTTTATTACAAGTTTTTTCTTCTTCACAAGAAAGAACACCCAATTCAGCAAGCTGAAAGGTGACTTGTACCATTCCAACACAGTCTACTTTATAAAAGTCTGCAGAGTACTGCAGTGGCTGCTTACATTATATAGAAGAGTACCTGCAGTTGCTCCTCCCAGGAGTACAAACACCAACAAATTTGAACAAAAGGAGATATCTGCAAATTAAACCTGGAAAACACAGGCACACGTATAGAAAAGGACAGTAAATTTGAGACAGTTCTACATAAAACAGTTCCTGTCACAAGAATATCTACTCCTCAAATTGTTAAGCAATAAATCAATGAAAACAACACAAAGTACCTGATGTCAGGGGAGAGCTCACACAGCAGATGGATAAACTAAACCTGTGTCCACAGCAGTAGAAAAATTCATGTATAGAGAATGTTGGTGAGGATATAACCCTGCTAGATGAAATGGGGGATAGGGGGAGGCCTTCTCTGTTTATCTTGGGGTTTTGTTTGTAACCAACCAAGGTAAAACATCCAAGTTTAAGAGACCAAAACCAAATGCCACTGTTTTCCTTCAGTCTTTTCATCACTTTCAGATCAGAACCTGTCAAAACAATCTCTTTCACAATGCCAGGCTGCACTACTCAATGTAACAAATATATATGAAGTAAACATGTGATTTGATTTCATACGTAAGACTGCACCTCAACAGAAAATCCTTGGGATGATTATGTTTCCTTTATCCAAAAGGAGGAACTACCTCTGTGAGGTCACAGCATTATGTCTCGTTGGCTTTCTTGTGGCAGGAACTCAGATCACCTCACTTAAAAATACTCACAGTATTTTTAAAGCTGTAGAGAGGCAAACTGCTCTCAGTCTAGGCCCCAAACATTTCCAAATCCTTACTTTTCTCAGAAAAAAAAAGGAAACTTAACAGCTTAATAAGCCCAAGGGACTCGTAAGTGTCTGGCACCTGACCACCAGCCTGATTTTAAAAACCTCTTCATCTGGCTCTTATTATTATACATCTCAGCAGGCAAATGGCCTTCAAGCTCACCTGAGGAGTCATGTTGAAGAATATGGCAAAACATATCATCAGCATAGACTGAATCACTTCTTTACAAAGTTATGAAAGCTTTGCTCCATTTCTGTTGTGGAGCTACAGTAGTGATAGGAGTGTACTACTCTAAATAAAGCAAGGATATTTTTATTTTAGGTTTCTGTAGAACTGCTACAAATCTGAGCATCTGAAGCTGGATTTTAAATCCTTACTATATACTCATTTGTAAATCATCTGCAAATGCCAGATACTCAGATTGTCCCATGCACAACTCTTAGAGCTACAAGTGCCCAATATAGTTAAAAAAGCCAAGCCACTTTCTCTACCTAATTTTAGGCAGTTAAATGTATTGTCATTAGAGATGTGGCTGATACTGCAATTCTTGTATATTCTCCTGAATTTGATTTTGTTCCCAGAAGACCTGCAGAATCAGACCAGAATGAACTAAGCAGTGGTTTGCTAGCAGAACAGAAATAAAAGAGCACCTGAAAAAGTGAATTGAGGAATAAGAATAAATTTGTATTTGCTGCAAACATGTTGCTAACTATATGCAAAAAGTGCTGTGCATTATAACTGCTGTACTTAGTTACATGTTCGGCTGCAAGTGTTTTAGATAAACTTCAACATCTGGCTTCCTGTGTATCTGATTTGAAACAATCAGCACTCAAAATGCACTAATGCTGACTTTATTTGTTGTACATTCTTTTGTTTAGATAAGCCTGCAGGCCAAATTACATACTGACTTACACCCCATGGAACTCAATCACTCATTACATGTCTAATGGGACAGCACAAAGATGTACATGAATACCAACACATCATTCAAAATCACAAAGGCATGTAGTACTGGAAAACATGCAGAGAGAAAACAATGAAACATACTTTAGAATGCATATGAGGATGTTGATATCTACCCAATTGCCTGAACATCCTTTTCAGACCTACCAAACAAGAAGGATGTAACACATTGACCAAAAAAAAAAGTACCAAAACAAAAAAACAAATCCACAAAACCAACATTTTCTACAGCATCATAAATTATATCTCTACTTTACAATAAGTACATACAGCACTTCTTTAAATGAAGTGTATCAGCCTAAAGCATATAGCTGAATATTTTGTACAAAATTACTTGTAGAGTGAGCAACTGTCCATACTGCTGAATCTGTGCAGTGTTGGGCATTAACTGACAAGCAGATTTGTTGACAGATTCAGAAAGTGGTCAGGGACCAATTGCACAAAGAGCTGCAAGTATCTCCTCATGCACAGACAGGACCTGTCAGAAGAGAATTGGAGATTAATGGAGCACAGTAGAGAAGCCTGCAGTGCTGGTGCCACTCACTATCTGTTCAGATAGCAAGCTGTGTTCTCCAATGGGCACAGTTCACTCTCTTTCAAAACCAGTAAGCACAGATTTTCCTTGCCAATTTAATCTGAGCAAATTTATTATTTTAGAATGTCTATTGACTGTGCTGTGATTGACTGTGCTGTGATAAAAGCATTAATAAAAACATGGAACTAAATGACAAAGAAAAGCTACTAATCTAGATATTTTAACTTTTGTATTTCTGGCTGCAGTATCCCCAGGATTGTTTTTCAGTTTTCCTCATGGGAATGACTCACAATAAAAAGCCAGAGGAAGCATTTTTCAGTTCCTTGTCAGAGTACCAAGCTAAAATTTGTTCCAAGAAAAAGTCAGATGTGATTTATTTATTTTTTTTAAACATTGCTAAATGCAGCTAGCTTGAGCAAGTTGTAGTCGTGCTATAATCATTTAGTCACAGGGCCATAAAGATGAAGAGAGGGCTGGAGCAAAGGCAGGCTGAAAGAGCTGGGGCTGTTCAGCCTGAAGAAGAGAAGGCTCCAGGGAGCCCTCCCTGTGGCCTTCCAGTACCTAAAGGGGCTTATAAAAAGGGAGGAAGAGAGACTTTTTATGCAGGCACATAGTGACAGAACAAGGGTCAATGGTTTAAACTGTAAGAAGGCAGGTTTAGATTAGATAATAGAAAGAAATTGCTTACAGTGAGGGTGGGGAGGCCCTGGCACAGGCTGCCCAGAGAAGCTGTGGCTGCCCCATCCCTGGAAGTGTTCAAGGCCAGGTTGGATGGGGCTCTGAGCAACCTGGGATAGTGGAAGGTGTCCCTGCCCATGGCAGGGGCGTTGGAACTGGATGACATTTAAGGTCCCTTCCAATCCAAACCATTTTGGATTTTCTACTCTGTTAGGTTGAATAAGACGGAGGGCAAAAGTTCTGTTTTAAGAGGTAGAGGCTTTAAGGGCATGTTACACATATGCATGGAAAAAGACATATGGCTGGTAGAGTTATACTTACTCCTGAAATGCCATATCCTTTCTCCTGTGAAAGGCAGAGGGGGAAGCATCCAGGCAGGTGGACCATACACCTTGTCACGTAGTAGATATTCATATTATTGTCCAACATGCACTATAGAATCATGGTTTGGGTTGGAAGGGACCAAAGACCAGGACAACAGAGAAAGAGGTAGTTTATAACTGAATCCTAGAGGCATTTCTAGGATTCCCTAGGATCCTCTCTCTTAAAATGCAGAGACTATACACCTGTACCTCAGGTAACTGAGACTGGTAACCCAGTTTTCTGTGTGGATATAGAAGTGAACAATTAGTATCTTTGTTTTAACATCTCCTCTCTCTTGGGCCCTGCTTCTGACAAAAGCAATGCCTTTTCTCTCATGAAAGCTGTTTCTTCTTAACATACACGAAAAAGTAAACTTCCAAACTTACTCTAATCTATGTGGTTGATACGGAGGGTATTAAGGGGTAAGGTCTGGCTAAGAGTTGTAAAACACATTTTCCTAGTTGTTTGGTGAAGAGAAGAATTCAGAGAAACCCACAGAGTGAATTGCACAGTAGATATAGTTCAGCAATTAAATTTTTGCCTCAAGGTAGCAGCAGGAATATTATGACAGCAGGAAAAATACAGTAGGCAAAGTTCCTACCTACCTATCTTACCTAGACCTTCCAGCCCTCAAGATTATCCTTCAAGCGAGGAGACCAGGTACCTCACCTCTTCAAACATCTCCTAGCAAAAATCTGGTTTGGAACATATTTTAACATGTTTACAATGCCAACAACTTTATGATGAACAAGAAGTCCCTGTATATCCTTCCTCTTCCATTTCTCTTTCTTTGTAGGTTTACTAGTTTAATACTACATAGTCTTGCATTAAACATTTCAATAACTGGGTAAATGTGCAGGCACAGCTTTCTGCAGAGTAGTTCCAATTCTGCCTCAGCAGCTTTCATTTGCCATTAACACTTGTTGGTTGAAACAGCACAGAATAAGTTGCTGACATCTCTAGTCAGCAGGGAGCTCCTTTTCATGTACACCTTAGGCACCAAATGCTGCCTCAACCGCTCCAGGAGGAATGTGAACAGGACACCTTTGGGAAAGCACCTTACAAGTTGTATTCAAATGATGTCAAGAAAGCAACATTTCTCAAAATTCTACAGCAAACTATTTTGACTCATTTCAACCTTGATAGCTATTTTTTCCCCCCTTTAACTAAAAACTTGCTCTGATTTTTTTTTTTTGCTTATCTTACACAATCCTTGCACCCACAGCTATTTTTAACATATTTTCAAGTTGGAGATACCATCTACACCTTGTGAATATGTTCAGAGATCAGCTCTCCAAGACCGAAGTCAAGCCACCAATACTAATGTATTTAACTTGTTAAGGCCAGCCATACTTGACTGTTCATTCAGTTATTCTGAAGAACAAAACAACAGTAAGAACAGACAAGAAAAATAAGACAAAAATAGCTTTGAAATTGATCCCTCTCTGCTGCCTTTTTTTTAAAAAGGACAAGAAGAACTTGACCTTAAACTGAAACAATTAATAGTCAGTGAAATGTAATTTGGCAGCTTGTTAGCTCCACAGGGAGAGCTCTTAACACATACACACTCTTAGAATTACACATAGGGAATGTATCATGTAATATAAATATATAGAGTTACGTTCCATTATGGGATTCAGAACTGCCATTATAGTAAAAGTGTTTATTTTAACAAGGAAGTACAGTTTTAGTGTGGCTATTATAGAAAATAAACCAGTCTGAAAACATTTTTATTTTTCATGACTGTTAATGGTCAAAGTATACAAATTGCAGTGACAGTATAAATAGAAACATCTTCTGAATTGTTGCCAATGTTTTGACTCACAAGAACACAAAACTCAATTACTGTAATTACAGTGAAATATGCCACAATTATTTGCTGGTCTAATGCAGTTCTTTGTATCACACAATTGAATCCTTCTAGAAAAATTTCCCATTGACAAGCAATTAATCATGAATTCAATACATACAACCTACCTGTTCCATAATAACTAGAAAAAAACCCCTGTAAATTAAAGTAAATCCTAATACTAGAGGAAATAATTGCCCTGTTTGTCCCAAAACTCAAAACAAATTCAGCAAAAAAATCTGTAGCTGTTGACAGCACTAAATCAGAACTACTCCTAATGAAAACTCCAGCTGTTATTTCATACATTCCAGGTGAAAAGACAACATTTTATGGGATTGTTCCCTAATTCAATTACATTTGCTCTGAATACTTATTTCTTAAATGTTGAATGTGAAGATATTTTAGGTAGGGCATTAATTTCAGTAAGAGTAAGTTACAAATGTTAAAAAAGGAATTCAAAGTAGCCACTGTTACGTATACCCAATATTATAAAAATTTTGACTGACAGATATTCAGATCATAAAATTCAAACTAAAACATCTTATAAGTACAAAATCCCTTCATAATAAGTTATCTTCCCAGAAAGGCTTCAAACCAACTGATCACATCTTATTTAAAATTAAATACCTGGGGTCTTCAACCATGTACTTCTGGGTTCAATCAGTATATGCATTCATTATTATCCTTTCTCATATTGCTTATTCAAAACTTTCATTAGAAAATATTTATAATTAAGAAAACATTTAAAATATTCTAAAGAAGTTAAGCTTTTGTTGCTACAATTAAAACAAGGTTTGAATCCAATTTTTTGAAACTCAAATTATGAGAAGGCCCAGAATACTTAGAGCTTCTACACTCCCAACAGTAACCAAAAAGTTCACATGACAAGGGAACAGTGATATTTATAACCAAGATACAACCCTAAGCTGACAGACACCCTCAGCCAGAGGCATAAAGTCTTTCTTTTCTGATGACATTAGGGAAACACATTTGAATGTGTCTTGTAGCTCTCAAAGCTTAAGGTGACCTTGATTCTCCTCTGGCAACAGACCATGATTGTGCTTTGACAGTGAGAACCACAGAGATGTCCCAAGACAAACAGCTCCACCACACGTCTCATCTTTCCCTCCACCAAAGGACCTGCATGCAAGAGGGTGAAAAAGTTCACTCTTAAGCAGACTCTGCAATTCTCAGTTTGACTGACCCACTGTCCCCATAAAATGCATCTCCACGGAACAAAGTTTCTGTGGAATAACTTGATTAGATCATCTGGATTTTTTTCAATGTAAAACATCATTGAAAATTGTTAACTTGCTTTTTTAGAGTAAACTAACAACTAGTAAACTAACTCAGCTGAAATAAGAAATCCCTCAAGACTGAACTTCTCCTGTGGGGAAAAGGCATTTCTGCCCTGGCAGACATTTTCAATCAGAAAAACTGATCTGTAAGACACTCTTCGACAGCTCCAGAATACCATTTCCTTTTGAAAGCGTGTCAAATACTTGACAACTTCATCCCTGCCTCCAAGGGTTCTCCCTGCTCACTTCAGCTTGATTTTCCTCACAGTAGATTTCACAACTCTTTGCTGTTGCCAAAGGGCCAAGAAGGACCTGTGGGGAGTCTGTGGTATTGCTACACCTGTGTCCAGCACAGAGAGCCAAGAGCACACCCCAGGCTGTATTCTGAGCATGGCCACAGGTCCTTGCCACAGGGAGGCTGGGTTTTGAAGGTAAGTAAAGGCACTTTGTCCCCAAACAATTTCTATTTTATTCACAGACTAGGTTAAAATAGAACAGATAATCCTCCCTCTACCTTTGCCTTCGGCAAATACAGGCTACATGAAGAATATTTAAGACTTCAAGTGTTCATTCAGCAATGGTTTGAAATAACCATTTGGCTTCATCTGTTAAGTCTGGACAAAATGGATGATTCACTATATATATCTATATATATATATCTGTAAGTGTATTTAGGAGGTAGCAGGATTCCATGGTTGTTCAAATGCAGAACATATGCAAGCACAGACCATCCCAGGATGGTATGTACAACTACTGGAAGAGAAAAAAAAACATCTGGATTGGCCTAATATCAGATAACAACAGACCAGGACAAAGAACTGTATTATGCACTGCCTTGCCTCCAGCTGAGGTGAAGAGCAGATGCACAAGGACAGAACAAATATACAGTGCTAGCTTCACAGAGAACTTCCTATGGTCTGCAGCTGTGGGACTTTCCGAGACTGAGGTGGTATCCAAGAATCCTTGATGGGTTTTCTGATACAGTAAATTTGTTCACATGGTGCTGAGAAAACACCAAAATTTGTTTACACTGATTTTAGTACAGATCTGAATGTGCACTTGTTCAGTGAATGGAAAATTCATGCAGTGGCCTCAAATACTGTTAATATTGCTACAGGGGGAAAAAAATGCATCACTAGTGAAGCAGCATGTCACAACCCTGAAAGGTAAGGTATAAGTAAAATTAATTTTATTCCAATAAACTTTTAGAGGAAGGTTTTACAGACTCTGGGAATAGCGAAGGCATAGCCCAAGAGGTAAATTACTGCTTTGGGGAGGATAATGTAAAGACTCCTATTACAATCCTAAGGCATTAAGACCCAAGATTTTCACTGCCATTTGGACTCTTGGCAGCATAAAGAATATGGAGTGTTCTACACAAAGGTTTTGGAAATTTGGTTTCAGATCAGTAGGGAGAAATTAACACCTTTTTTCCCACCTCCCCTCCCCCCATTGATGGTCATGTTGCAGTTGCTTGTTCTGAGCACTGACTATGTTTTTCTATTTGAGTTCCCCCCAAATCTCCCCCAAACTCATACCTTATGAGCTGACTTTCAAGTTACAAACTCTTTAGTGTTCTCTTATCCAGATTTGGATATGGCCCTTTTCCCATCTGAGATACAGGTTTAAATTAGGTTGAAGTTCCAAGTGAATAGAACACTTGGTTCAAAATAGTGATCGTTTCTGACTTTGCAAAGCTTATTATAATGATAATGTCTGCTAATGTGGAACAGAAGCACCTCTTTGACAAGGATCTGCTCCTCTTATGCTCAGATTTAATCATCACTCATCTAACATGACGAAGATCCACAGCTGAAACTCTGACAGTCTTGTGTTCCACTCAGATCCCTACAGATGGGCAGTAGTCAGCACCACACAGTCACTTGCAGTTCAACTGGTTAAATGAAGGCTGGCACCACAGAGACAAAATTCAGCAGTATTATTTACCCTGGAGTAGTAGTTCAGTTGTAAAAGCAACTTCTTAGATGAGAGTACTGAAGAGAGCCATTCTAAAACAATCCCTTCCTTTTTTGTGGCTAAGACATTGATTACTTTGGAGAAAGTCTTGTGGAAAAAAAAGCCACATTTCAGCATTTGAGATAGGACACACCTGCACTACACAAGGGAGGATGTGCAAAGCTAAGACATCCTATCTCCCTGCAGCATAGTTTCTTCAGATGGTTGGCAGAAAAGCTAACAAGATAAACACTGGAAAAGTCTCTGACAGTTCTGTCTCACATAGAGAAGAACTGCCTGGCCCAGTCACAGCAGCATCTAAATGAAGGGAGGGAGAGAAGATTGTAGATGTGTGACTGCACTGTATGAAATGGGAACACAGTAAAGACCTTCCCATGCTGGAGGGAGGAGATATCAAGATGAAAGGGATAGAAGAAGAGAGCATCAAAAATCTCCTTAATAAGCCTTATATTAAATTAAAGGCTTGAGAATAGCAAGCAAACTCATTCAAATTATTTTTTTTTAAGAAATTACTACCAACAGACTTTACAAACTCCAACTTAAATTGCAGTGCTCTCTAATTGTAAGAGGGGTCCAAGAAGTATTTCCCTCCAGACTCCTTCCACTCCAGCCAGTCCACATCCAAGTTTGGCATATACTAATGCATTTGTTTATCTAGCAAAGAACATCCTTACCCCTTTAAGGAGGCTTAAGCAGAAGATAGCAAATAATTTAGATTGAGGGTCTTTACCAGGCAAAGTAACTCCCCATAAAAGCTATCACTATCTTATCCAAGTAGATCTGTAGCAGCTAAAACTGACATTGCTCATATGATATATTAATAGACCTACTGTATTATGAATGTGGTTTTACCTTACTAGAAACAGTGCAACCACAGAACTTCCAGAGATACCATTTCTTCAGGGGAAAAGAAAAAAAAAATCCTATTTAACTCCGATATTTTATCATGGTCAGGTAAACTTATGTGTATTTTTGCATACACTTTCTGCTCATCAGGCTTTTTAAATTAATCCCCATAAATCTTAAGATGGTACACCAAAATCTAGTGCACCAAAATCTGCTCTTTCACAAGATTATAGAAACAGCAGCCAATCTGAGCCCTTCGAATAAACAGTAAGAGAAACTCGTAGGTTGGTTTCTGGGGCTGCCGGCACAAACGTGCTCCGTGACAGCTCACTCAGCACAAACTAATCTAGGAAAGACTCAGGTCAACCTGACCTGAAATGGATCTTAATTGGGTTAGTACAACCAGGTCTAGAGTATCCCATTGCCATGGTCTGATTCACCCCATTAAAAACAGAATGAAAAAGCCACTAGCAACAAATACTGGCATTATGCTGCTTACGATTTTTTTTTACAACTGGAATCAAGTTCTGACAACTCAGCATAATATAACAGTTAAAGGAACACAAATAGATCCAGAGGGTCAGAACATGGTCACAGTTTACACACTCATGAGGCAGCTTCAGGACCAAGTTGTGTGCAAGCCAGAATTCCAGGAATTAGTCATCTGAATTGTATTACAGATGCTCTTTCCATAATTCACCTTACTCAGAGGTGAAAAACTCTTCTCCTTTTACAGGGGATATTAAGTCCATGCCAGACCACAGCAAGAATGAAAGAGAGGAAGCCCAGGAGGTTTTATTTCCTTGATGGTGGATTACCCCTACTACAGATGCTTAAGACAAAAATAATACATTATTAAAATCATACATTACTTTAAAAGCCATCAGAATTGCTTTATATTTCCAAGCTGGATACTTTTCTGCTGCACTGGGTAGAACTAATTACATCTGTATTTTTTCATAATACAAGACAGGAGGGTGCCATAGAGGAGTCTCATCCACATTAGCATGGAAGAGAAAGCAAGAGAACTCCCTAATAAAGGGGGCAAAGCAGAGAGGAAGGGATGTTCACAGTAATTCATCAACTTCCCCCAACTCTCTATGGGCCTTACCCCAGAGGAATTCCCATAGAAATTATTGCCAAGTCACCTGGGATATTCATTGTAAACTTCCCTTGAGGAGAACACTAAGAAGAAAAAGCTTTTCCCAGAGATACAATTACTCACTCGTGGTTTCCAGAGAGGTTCTATTAAAAATATAAATGCTCTCCTGAAAGTGAGCAGGATTTATATCGAAAAAAATAGTATGTATTCCAGTTTTGCCAACTTCCCCTGTAAAGAAGGAATGCATTGTATACCCAAAACATTGCTTAAACCCATGTTATTTTTCCATATATCTCCCATTGAGTGGCTTTTTAAGTGGTTTCCATTTTATCTAGTATTACTATCCAAGTCAGCAATTCCTTTATTATTTAGCAGTAAAGTCAGATGAAAAGCAGATATCAATAGCTAACTACAAAAGTCCAACAACACCCTAATTCTGCAGGAAAACCTAAGACATTTAAGGAGAACCACTCAGATAATAGGGAGAAGCTTTTAACATCCTCAATAATTCAACATATTCATAATTAGACATTGCTTCCTATCAAAAAGTAACAAGGTCAAATGGCTCCCTCAGTTGTAGGCAAGCAATGCTAAACAGTTCACAATTTGGCCCAATTTTAATTAATACAAATAAACAGTCCCACTCACTTAGAAATTTATTAACTCTGATCAATATATTTCATACAACAGCTGCACAAAATCAATGAACAACGCAACCTATACAGAACATTGCAAATATTTGCTCATTAGGAAATTACTGTTGCTTCCTCTTTTCTTTCCAAAAGATAACAATATTGCATAACATAACTTAGCCAAGTATTCTGATGCTAAAGGTGCACCAGTTGTATGTACACAGCAGATTACTGGACGCTCCAAAATTGAAAGGGAATCAGTTCCAGATGTTTTCTACTGATTAAATTCAGCCCAAGCAAGGTTAAGTAAATGACAAGCAGCTGCTATTCTTTTTTGCCATAGTCATGAAAAACACTCTCAAGAGTTCTGACTAACTCTAACTGGCAGACTCTTGGTGCAGCATCCATTTTCCTAGGTTTTCATAACTAACAGAGACTGTGGACAGTCTTCAGAGCAACTAATTCTTTTCACCTTGTCTGTCAGATCTTAATGCAGATAACAATTAAAAGGAAGTAGCTTAAAATAATAATAATAAAAATCTTCTTTACTCCAGTGATGTAAATCACTGTATATACTGCTTTCTATTGAAGTAAGTAGAAATAAAACAAGAAAATGTTAAAGTGTCACTAAACCAGATCATGGCTCAGTGCAACACTGGCATCACCTTTATGCCCCATCACTCCATTTCACAAAGGGCAGAAAAGTTTTTACCATGTATAGAGGTTGAAACAAGATTTTGTTAGACTTCTCTCCTTCTATTTATACTCAGACATACAGATTTTTTTCACACCTGACAGGATTAAACTGCAATAAAGATGTTAAAGTCCCTTGTGCATTTATCCTTAGGCAAACTGACAGGTCAGATTTTCCATCACAGCATTTACTTTGAGTGGTGCAAGGAAGAATTTCCAAAGCACAGAATTTCCAAATGCTTTCCAAGGCAAATATTCCCATGGATTTGTGGTTGGGGAAATCTGGGAAGAACAGCATATATACCTGTACATCAAAATTATTTTCCAAGCATTTTCTATAAGACTGCAAACAGCATGCTACATTAAGAGATATATCAAGCAAAGTAGAATTGTTTACAGAGAGGCTAACACCTGGCTAGTTAAAAAGGGAGCAAAACAAACAAACAAAAAATGGGTATACCCAGTCTTCTTCATTTTTTAACTAATGGCCAGTGATGCATATATATAGACATCACCCATCCCCCCAAAGGGCCAGAGTTTATTTTCCTTCTAATTATGGAATCTTTTCAGCTTTCCCAGCTGACATACAAGTTAAGTAAGTAAAATACATACTTTTCAAGACATTAATTCACTTATTCAAAATTAAGTGTATTTTAAGGAGTAGTAAAAGTATATTTACTACTCCAACACTGAAGTGAAACCAGTTAAAAAGTCATAATTTTTTTAACATGATGCCCTGATCTCCAAGAATAATGTTTTGTCATTTCCATCAGAAAAAACAAATTTTTGTGGCTAAAAAGTAGCTTTACATTCTAGACTAAATCACATCATCTTTTCCCCACGGAGCATTCAGTACATTTTCTACAAAAATCAGCTTCTCCTCTTGCAAAAGCTGACATTCCTGATTACCACTCCTCCTTGTTTATGCTAACGATAAACAAATGTGCAGGCCTATGTTTAATACTGCATTGACTAATAGCATTCTTCACTTCTGTAATGCTGTGTCAGCCTAAAAACACTTCATAAACAATTAAGACTCACAATATCTCTGTGACAGAGACAAGACTTTTATTCATTTAAGAGATGATGCAAGCGAAGCACAGTGAGTTAATTGTCTGCCCAAGGTCACACAGGGAATCAGTAACAGAGCTCAGCGTGGAATCCAGGAACACTGACTCATGCAGCCCTCCCTCCTCAGCAGGAGATGAGCCTTTGACACACAGCCTCAACACCAAAGCAGGGTTTCCATCACAGTCCAACAGCCCACTACGACACGCTGCAGCTTTGTCACTGTCTTACGTTCTCACTTTAACAGTTTCTTCAGCTGCCCCTGCTTCTCTTGTGGAGAAGGAAAAAGCTGACAATTTTTGGCTTTGAGAAACCAGTATACATGCAAAAAGGGAGGGAATACAAAAAGTTGGCCTTATTCCCATCTGTGAGATGAAGTACCTGCTTCTCACCTTCTCATGGTGAGAAGACACCATGTTGGCTCAAAATGCCTTCACTTCCCTACAGTCACCAGGGAGCTGCAATGGAAAACCTCTCTGCCTACAGTACTGCAATATGCACGTCACCACTGTCCGAAATGCTGGCTGGGGGTCCCCCTGCCTCCCATTTCCCTTTTCTCATGCACTGGTGCCGCGGTCCGAAAGGGGAGGATGGGAGGATGGCACAGCACGGCTCCGGGACACGAGGGTGGGATGCAGGTAGGATGCTTTATTCACGCGTGCACCCGGGCTTTGATCAGCTCGGGAGGGGAAAGGGCCAGAACATAGGGAGCAGCGTGAGACAGACAAGTGGGGCACAAACCAGGATAGGGACACGGGCAAAAGAGGGAGGAACCGGGGAGAGAAGGGGCGAATGGAGGCTGTCCCCTCTCTGCAGCTTCTCCAGCCAATGGGCAGAGAAACAGAGGGGCAGGGAGGCGAACAGGCCGGGACATACAATGTATGTATTATTACATAATAACTGTAAAGTCTGTATCATAAAGTCCTTTCAATCACTGTACATCTTTTCCCACTTCTGAGATTTTCCCGTGATTCCTGGTCCTTCACACACTGGATCGCATGGAGACGTACCTTGCATTTTGAAATTAAATTACTGGTGTTTGAAGTTTGGTCTTTGGCACATTAGACCACATATTCCATATCCTATGCCACACTGGAGTGAGACTGTGTGAGACTCTGAAACCTTTAACAAGAGATGAAGTTCTGCAGTAATAAGAAAAATCCAAATTGTGTAGCACATTCTTATCTCTGGTTTTAAAAGTTTCATAGACTGTTTCCCGAGACAATCTTCATTTATATATTAGTTCCCCATTCCCTACTGCACAATCTGCATGACAATTTTTAATATCAAAGATACTTGACTAATTAGAAAATCATGAACCAGGGTTCAAGCTCTCCATAAAAAGGGAAACTAAATCTAAATTTGTTTTTTTTTTTTTCCCTACTCTCCTACTTTTTCTTTCCTAGTCTTTTGCTTCTCCAAAATGATTTGGATCATGGAACCTCAAGCAGGGCAGGTGCTGCAGTGCAATGCTGTGCTGGCTCTGCCTACAAGGGCTGATTTGAGCCCAACACATCCCTCAGGGCTAAGTGGTGAGTTATGTCTTCCACACTGTGGCATCATGTACCATAAACAGCTGGTTAATAGAACAGAGATCAAGTCAAGCAGCTGCTTGATATCAAAAGTGTGGAGACAGATCACTGCAGGGAAATAGTGACACAGGATTAGCAGGGGAACGCAAGGCAGGAGCCAATTGCACAAGCATCCACAGGCTGTCTTCCAAAGTGCTCTCAGCCACTTCTAGGTCAATACCAACTGCATATTGAATAAAAATTCCACTCTAATCCATGATCTGGCCCACTGATAGGCTTATTTGATAGCACCAAGCACCAAAAACCTCTTGAAATGAATGTATTTGTCATTTCAACAGTGAACCGCTGGTAAATATTTTGTTAAGTATCACATTCCAACAAGTTTCATCTGTCTTACAGTAGCCTAAGCTAGCTTTCTAGGCTGTAATCCAGATACTGTTGTTAATGCACATACAAAGATAATACAGGAAAGGGTGACTCAAATCAGTATGGAAATTGTCTTCTGCTTCTCTCCTGTTTGAAATGCACATTGTCACAGAAAAAAAAAAAAAGCCCAATCTGGCACAATTACTCTTGACTAATTCATGTTCCCTGTTACTTATTTCCTTCTTACTGACTGGTTTGTTTGTGTGGGTTTTTTTTAATTATTTTTTGGTTTGGGGGTTTTTTTGGTTGTTTTTTGGTTGTTTTTCTTTTCTCTCTCTTTTTTTTTTTTTTGGTGGATTTGTTTTTTTCTTTTTAAATTCCTCTTTCTCTTGGAGCCACATTCCAAAACTGAATACCTCCAGGGACTGCTCCCACATAAAAGGTGACAGAACAGAAAGCTGTTGATGGACTTTACTTCTCCCGGGCAGCTTATCATCTGTACATCCAACACAGGGGTTAAGTGCTTTCCTTCACAAGGAAAGGTACTGTCATCCTCTCTCAGGAGCCACTCTTGAAATTCAGAGCCCAGATCCAAAACTGAAAACACCTCACAGCTGCTCCTGATGGAGGGTGATTGTACCTTTAGTTGTCAAGGAAAGCAGCTTCATCCCATGGCTCACCATGCCAGAATACCTCCAGTGCTTATATCCTACTTCACTTACTGTGCTGCATGCTCATATTAATTAAAGAAACACTCTATAAGCTCCTCATACAACCACCACTGACATTCCACACTGACTCACCTCCTCCAGCGCTCTCTCTGCTCCCCTCTCCTGTGTTGCCCTTTGGCACATGGCTCATCCCCTGGCATCCTTCTTGGGCCGTGCTAAACTCCATATTCAAGCACACACAAGATGCTCCCCCAAACTCTTACCAGAGAATCTCAGCCCTGGTCCTTGATAGACCAACTCAGCCAGTTCCCCTTCACCAGCTCCCTCCAGCAGGGACACCAGGCAGCCCCTGAAAGCTAAAGCCTCTGCCCACAGCAAGACCTGCCCCATCATCATCCTCACTGGCCCCACCCGGGGCTGCCCCAGGCCAGAGCAGCACAGCACATCCCCCTGCCCACAGCCCCCACCTCTGCACCTGGAGTAAAGGGAAGGGGAAACATTGCAGGAGAGATGAGGGAGGGACACAAAAAAGATATGAGAGGGTGGTCCTTTCTACAAAACAGGGGTTTAACACCCTTCTCTAGCAGAGACATTTACACTTATACAGCGACCTAATTGCATAGGGAATAGATACATTTCACATGCCTTACCTATTTTCACTTAGATCTATTTAGACATAGACATATTTACATATATTTGATTTTATAATTGTATAGCTTATCTATTCAGCCTTGTATCACACTTTTATGTTTACACTTTTGTATCTATTTAGCCTGTGTCTGCTTACACTTGTATTTAGATTATGTATTAACACTTATTGTATAGAAAATCTATTTAGACTAGATATCTATTTAGACTTAAATGTTAACACTTACATCTAATTACACATCAATCTGCTTAGATTTAGGTATCTTATATATAACCCTTATTGAGATTACATGTATCATCTCCTTTGACTTACTATGCAATGCAAAGCAACTGTAAATGGTTCTAGTTGGACAGACATTTTGTATTTTAAATTTCTTCAGATGTAAATGTAAAATGCCTCATATAACATATTAACTATAGGTTTTTATTTGAAAATCATTGTATATGTAAATTACTATTATTTTTCAAAGATTTCAACAATTTTTTAGCAATTATTTTTCAAAAATGGAAGACATCCAGGAATTGCTTTTGCACGACAGTGCCAGGACAGAAAACTGCTGCTGGTCTTTCCTTTCCATGGGTAGCCTGTCATCTGTACCACCAGCACTGGGCTAGGTGCTTGCCATCTTATCTCAGGACCCACCCTTCAAATTCAGAGCCCAGCTCCAAAACTGAAAACATCTCACAACTGCTCCTGGGAGACGGTGATTGTACCCTTAGTTGTCAAGGAAATTCCTCCTTCCCTTCATTTCAAAGCACATGCTGTGTGCCTTTTCACAGACCCCTGCATCTCCCCAGCCTCCTTTCACTGCTGTTAGTGGCTCTCAGGTTCTTGCTGATCTCTCCCTTACTCCTCAGCTGCTTAATTTCCAAGCCCAGATAACTAAAACCAACCTGACTTCAGTGTATCTTGTCCAGTCCTTTCTCTTCTCTTCTAACTTGATTTGCTCCTCACCAAATCATTAGCCAAATAATAGCAAGTGACAACTTGTAGTGCCAGTTTTAGCAAATTCAGTGTTACTTTTCAGTGAAAACAAAAAAAGTATTAACTGTTCCCTGTCATTGCTGTCTTCACACTTTATGGTTAGTAATTGGGTCAAACTTCCACTCTGCACAGATTCTCATCTCAAGTTTAGGCCATTAAGAAAAAGCTCACAATTTATCCAGATTTTTCTCATCTTTCCTATGTTTTGCAAAAGTCGTAGCTTGGGATATTTATGTGAATTCACTATGGAGCTCTTACATCTCCTGCATTATTCTGTGTTGTCTTAGCACTGCTAGTAACGGAGCCTAAGGTTAGTACTCAGTTTGCAAGACCTCAGGAATAAAGCTTCTCCAGCCTGCTCTGTCCAGACCTTCCCTGGACTGACATTAAGTGATTTAACTGTGACAGCAATTTTCTAATTGAGCAGGTGTCTGTATCTAGCTTGTTTTACTTCTGTTTATCTTTGTGTTGCACAACCATACTTCCCTATCTCCAGCAGTTATTTTAGAAGGATGATATATTTACAACTAAATAATGACACAGTTTACAGAAATACAGGCTGGGTGGAATATCAGAGGCCTTGAGAAGTGGAAACACAGGATGCAGTGTACGAGTACAGGCATGAGATAAGAGATGGGGCACAGGCTTGGCACTGGAGACCCCACAGTTCTAAACAATTCACTAATGGTCAGTTAAAACAAAAATGCAGTCCTGGAGCAGGACAAAACCGGTTTTAAGGGTAACAGAGAACAAAGAAATATTATTACACACACATAAAAGAGAACATATATAGTAAATTCAGCTAAAACCTGGAGCTGCACAGCAATGAAAAAATATATAAAAATGTGTTAGGAAACATTTTTAAGTGACCCCAAGTGGATCCCAGGAGAGAAAGAAGAAACTGTCACCACAAACTTCATATTCGTCCCTGTTAAGGACACAAGATTTCAACAACTCATTGTACCACTTCCCCTGCTCTGCCTGCAGTGATACTTTAGGAACTGGAGGAGCATAAATACAGGAAAATGGACAGAAATTAAAAAGTAGATTTTACAGGTTTAATTGTATTTCTACTATTATTGCAACTTTTTAATTACAGAAAAAAAACATATTGCATTTGATTCTTTTTTGTAACAATTAGATCTGGACTAATAGTGATTAGACCAAGATTTCAGTTATTCTAGCACTAAATTCTAATTCTATTTTTATACCATGTGCATACTCATATATGTATAGACAACTCTGAGTATAACACTTCTTAATATTGCTTCTACCATACCTTAGCTATTATCTTTGACTTTCCATTCTTGAAGTCCAATAACCCTGTTTCATTTCTCTGCTTTTCCCAAGGCTGGCTAAGTCAATTGTTTCATGGTAGTGTCCAATCTTCTGGACCAAGGCTACAGAGGACCTAGCTCAGTAACAGGTTCTTCCACTACAGATGCCAGGAAAAGCACACAGGGTCCTGTATTGTGAGAAGAACCTGCTGGTTGCTCAAACATAATAAAAGAGAAACCTATTTCTTGACTTGATCACCAAGAGTAGAACTCTCCCTTGACACCCCAATGACAGGGTCTTGGATTGTCTTCCTTCTTTCTCTTGCCCAGAGCTTTACACAGCAAGATTGTATATTCTGGATCCAAGAGCAAAAACTACCAGGGCCACATCAGTTCCATGAAACAGCTGACCAAAATCTTTACAATTTATGAGGACAATTTAATCTCATTTTAAAAAGCTGCCTCTTTTATTATTATTACTCAACACGTTGACTCATATATAATTTATTTGCTTCTGTAATTTTCTACATTTTTAATGTTTTAACAGTTATCTGAAATATTCATTTTGGCAGCAAAACATCTGGGGTATGCCCTCTTTTGCAACTCATGATTATTTTTTTCTCACTGCTGTGCTGATATAGTGTCTAGAAAAAGTTTGAGGGAGCTGCAAATATCTTCTCTCACTGTGCACTCCCATGGTCTTTGGGAACATCTGGTACAAAGTCCTTGCTCGAGTCTGGTGTGACCAGTGATCCAAACTCTGGTCTTAAATCAAGCACAACGGGGAGCTGAATAAGTGCAGAACAAAAATAAATTTTTAAACCTCCAAAGCTGCCAGATTTAATCAGAAGCAAGAGTGATTTTGGCAGAGGCAGCTGTTCTCTTCCTCCATCTCCCCTCACACCATCCCCCACACCCGGTCCTACCATCCACTTTGGCCGTGCAAGATAAACCACAGAATTCACTGAATGTTCTCACTCAGAACAGCCAGGGCTGAAACAGTAAAGACTGAAAACTTTCTGGTAAAGGCAAAGAGGTGTTTCCACAACTCTTACAGGAAAGTACCATTAGTACAAGTACTGAGCTGACTGACAAATGCAGAAGCTGAACAGCTGTATGCTGAACACAAATTCTCACTGCAAAGCCACCAGCATCTGCTAAACTCACCTTCCTAAGAGCATGATGTTTTTCAGAAGCATGGTATCTGGATACCTTCTACTGCTGATTTGGAGCATATCTCTATATTTATGCTTTTCTGACTTACTGACAGTCATGCAGACCCTCAAAAACTTTGGTGTTTGCTTTATTCTGTTAATTTTAGCCATATGTTTCTCCTCACCTTTCCCTCAGCTTGTCAGCACTGGAATCTATGAATTCACTTCATTTAAAATGTTTGTTTCTTTGTATGTACTGCAGATTGTAATCCATCTACACCACTAAGGGAAAGCAGCCCTTTTTCCCAAGGGGAAATGCAATCAGTTTCTAGGAACAACCAGTGTATTACTAGATAGGTGAATGCTGGAATGTCAGCATCTAAACTAGCATTACAGACAGAATAAATCAACATTAACAGTATTACACACTTTATATGAGAGGGCTTACAAAGTTAAGGGGGTCATAGAAAATTACAGTTCTCTCCTCCTTCCTGGTAAAAAGTTACTCCTGTGAAGTTTTGCTTTAAACTGCACATGCACCAGCATACAAGAAACTCCAAAATGCAAACAGAAAAGCACAGTGATAAACAGGGAAATTTATTTTTAGCCCAGCAGAGATTTATCACTGTGAGAGTCTTGTGACTTTGACAAATTTAACAATAATGAGTTGTGTATACAACCTACAATAGCTGACAGCAAATAATATATTCCATCTGCTGGAGTTGTTCCAGGAGGTTCATGTTCAAGGTCTAAAAACTTTCAAATTTCTATAATTTTTTTTGCTCCCTAATAAAAAGTATTATGAAACAGCTATTTGGTTCATTTTGTGAAGCATACATTGCAGTGAATAGCTGTTATTTGAAGAGGAAGCTCAAAATGCATATAAAAAAATTCAGTTACACCAAAATTTTATTTTCCTTCTATATGGATTGGTCTCTATGACCTACCACTCACTTAAGTGCCTTTTTTAAAGCTTACAGGAACATTAAAGATGCCAGAGTGCTCATACATGTCTTGTCATCCTAATAAATGACTCTGCTGCAGGGGAGTACATACACAGTGGTTGACAAAAGTACAGGTGAAGATCGATTTCAAGACTCCCTATGGATATGAACTCAAGTGAGGATGAAAATATTAAACCAGGCGCCCTGGTATGAAACAGTTCCTCAGCAGAAGCAGAAGTTATGCATGGGAAAAAAAAAAACAAACTGCACTAGAAGATCTCAAAGAGACTCTGAGGGCTGGAGCACCTCTCCTGTGAGGACAGGCTGAGAGAGTTGGTGTTGGTCAGCCTGGAGAAGAGGAGGCTCCAGGCTGATCTCATTGTGGCCTTCCAGTACTTAAAGGGGGCTTGTAAAAACACTTTTTATATGGCAGACAGCAATAGGACAAGGGGAAAGGTTTTAAACCAAGAAAGGAGATATTCAGATTAGATATTAGGAAGAAATTCTTCGTTGTGAGGGTGGGGAGGCCCTGGCACAGGTTGCCCAGAGAAGCTGTGGATGCCCCATCACTGGAAGTGTCCAAGGACAGGTTGGATGGACTTTGGAGCAACCTGGCCTAGTGGAAGGTGTCCCTGCCCATGGCAGATGGACTGGAACTGGATGATCTTCCCTTCCAGCACAAACCATTCTATGACAATTCTCTGATTCCACATCACATGTTCTAGAACTGTTTTTCTAAAAATCTATGTTTGCATGAGTTGTTCCTTATTTCTTTATAAAAAAAAATTGTGAGAGGTTTGACTACAAACAAGGAAACTATTATTGTGGAAGATTTTGGCCTTTCCATGTCTGTAAGAATGGTCAAGTTCTTAGTGTTACAGAGCACCCTAAATCAGTCACACCCAGAACCCCATGCATGGTGCAGAAATCAGGGGCTGTTTTCCTGTTAGGTTATCAAGCATTTGTTTCAAAGTTCCACTGGTTTTGGTGAGCAAAGATTTTATTTCTATATTATGCACTATCCACTACCTGGTTTTTATTCCACATACACAAATATCTCATAAAACACATGATCAACATTATTTCTAAGATTTCCCTTTTCTAAAACCTTCTTTTTTGTACAAAAAAGGAAAGCATTTTTGCCCAGCTTGGAAAGATATGCCTCCTAAGCAAGTTTTGAGCAAGCCAAGAGGATTCTGGGTGGACGTGGAGACATGAACAAGATTTCATAAGAAAAATTTTATTTGCATGAAAAAAGGTGCACATACATAATGCAGTTCCTGGATTAAGGTAAATTCCTCATTTATCAAGGATATTTTAACTATATTTCAATCTATTTTTGCAAGGAAACAAGGAATTTTCTGTTGTCTGCACTTGACAGGCATTTGTTTCATGCCTTCCTACAGTCCCTCTCACATCTGACCCCAGCAGCAGAATAGAAGAGCTGTTTTAAAGCAATAGCTCTGTTCCTCTTAGTGAAAAGTGATATAGTAAATGTGATCTAATTCAACATCTAAGTTCACCATCATCTGTAAAATATCCAGCCCCCACAACCAATGGATAAAATATTCCACTATAGCAACACTCAAATAGAAGCTATCATAGCTCTTTTCAATTACCTTTATTATTATTATTATTTTCTCTGCCTTTTCTACTTTCAGCTTTGAGAGGAAAAAAAAATAACCCCATTTACAGGCTTGAAGCCTAGTACTTCCAGTTTCCAAGAATAGAAGCCTATTAATTCTGGCAAGGAGAACTTCACTGCGAGAAATCAGGTTTAAACTTTAGAGGTGTCAAGAATGTTCAGTCAATTGAGCAATTGAGTTTGCCAACTACATTCCTGGAAGCTTTGCAACAGAAGAAATGAATCAGAAAAATCAAATTAAGTGTGATTTACCCCTGACACTGGCTAAGGCAAAAAGTGAAAGAAAATAAAAAATAGATAAAACTTAATTGGTAAGGGAATAATATGCATGGCTGTCTCTCACAACAAGAATAACTTAGACCAGCTTAAAAGTAAAATAAGAAAACATTTTCAGAAGAAGGGCGGAAAATTCTTTCATTTTCCTGTTACCAAGCAGAAAGAGATACAGGTTTGTCTTTTTACCCCCTTTCCTGTGATGAAGAGCTTTGCTCAGATTAATTATGACCATTCAGAGAACAAAGCTTTAGTGAATAAACGTGCACTGCCAGAGTCCTGAATGCAGCCAACATAGTCCTCAATATCTTATGGTCTACAGTGTTGTTACAAATTACACAACACTTTGCTCCTTCTGTCCAGCACTGACTGATATCAAAATATCAAAATACACTCAGTGAAATCTGCTATTACTTGGTCAGCAAGGGAAGCTGCACTGCTTCAATAAATGCTGAAAATGCACACAGTATTCTGAGACATGTCATTTATAAATATCACACCCTTCACCCCCTTTCCCAGAACCCATAAAAGCACCACCAGTGCCAAGCAACAATTAAAATACCACAATTGCTGAAAAGCAACCTGACCTCAAAGTAACAGGTTAGACATTTACAGCAGAGCATAAAACACAAGGAAGAGCATGAGGGGGAATGGAAACTTCCATCAGTGGAAGGAAAGCTCTCCTTTCTGCAGTGGCCCTTCATGGCTATCAATTGCATGAAACCTCTTGAAGGTCTCCCAGTGAAAGCCAGATGTCCCTGTCCCTTACAGATGTGCCTCAATATGCCACAGCTCTCAGATTCCTGCTATTCCACATCTGACTGCTCCAGCATGGATGACACAGGTTGCACTGACAATCCAGCAACTCTGTAAAGTCAGAGCAACCCAGTGAAACTCCCACTTTTGATTGTGTTCAGTACAAGAAGATACCACATGTTCCCTTTTGGGGGGCAAAAATATTTGAAGTACTTTTTATTTAATAAACCTTCATGTCAAGACTACAACCATACTCTGTCCAGGTTGAAGTTTTATGTCAGCTTCAATGTGATGTAAGAGCAGCAATTTCATACAGAGTTGATGTTCAGGTTTATCAAAGACAGATGAAAACCTAACTCAAATCATGACATAACATACCCTAGACTAGGGCCAGCATCTTTGGATAACTCAGTAAACTTGGCAAGGCTTTGTATGCCTCTAGGTATGGAACATAACTCAGACTACAAGGAAACATTCTCCCTTTTAGCAGATCCAGAACAGATCCCCAACCCCATCAGACAAAGGACATCAACACAGAAGTGGAAAAACTAGCTTTCCAGAAAATCTTCTTTTATAGTAAACAATACCATTTCATATGCACATTTCCATTACAGACTTAATTAAAAATAAGAATTTTACAAACAAAGCAACTATCTTAACTCAGCACTGAAATTCAATCAGTTTTCAGGTTGAAATACACCTGTCATTTATAGAAACATACAATATTTTAAATGAAGCAAAAAAAAATCCCATTTATAAAAACCTATTGGTTGATGTAGGCATAAAAATGCTTAGCTGTTCCTATAACAATTTGTTTGCACAATGTTTAAGAGGGTGCTGTAAAAAAAGTAAAAATATTTTTCCTGGTTTATTTTTCCTTCCCTCAGATTCTCTGCGAGATAAAGTTTAAAGGTGGGGCAGATTTGAGGAAGCTTTCCATACACTTCTGAAATAATTCAAAAAAGGAGAATTAACAATATAGCTGACATTTTAATTGATTTAAATTTGGTAAACAAAGAAAGATCTTGATATTCACACCATATGTATTCAAATTTGTGTCTTCCTACTTTTGTTATGCAATCATTGGTTGGAGGCATCTTGCTTTACTGATTAGGTGAGAAATTTTCCCTTCAGTATGTCAGTTCTTTCTAACATCATCTCTTTAAAAAAAAAAAAAAAAGCTAAAGTCAATGTAAATTACCTCTAGGTTCATCAATGTAGAAAGATACATCTTTTTTGTGCTCTTGTTCATCAACGTGATCATAAGTGATCTGTGGAACAGACAAGGCATTTTCTCCTGGGTTTATTGCAGGTGCAGAACCATTACCACATCCTAGCTTCCCTTTTCTTTTGTATCTTCTAGCCTGTGGTGGTAGAAATGGAATTATATCAGAAGATATTATCAAACACAGACAGGTACACACGTGACCCTCAGGATGCAGTAAATTTACTTGAGGTCATATGTTTTTTATTTAAATAATGAAATTGAAATTAAGTGAAAGGGTTAGAACCTTTGTTTTCAAAATATCTGATTCCGAATTATCAACTAAAATCTGGTAAGAATTGATTCTCAGGAGAAGACGACCAGCACATTTTGAAAAATCAGGTCTCAAGTACCAAAACTCAAAGCATACAAAATACTAACCACTTGAGTACACATCAGCTTGGCTGTATCATCTTTCTAAAGCTTTAATTAAACATACCCATAGACTTTGAACTGTGAACTAGGCCCTGTGCAGCTTTTTCAACTGAAGAAAAATTCACCTTTTACCAAAAAGGCCAACTTATGCACATCAGGAGAAGATAAATTCCTCCTCCTGCCTCCATACAGTTCTCCTGATTTTGGAAGCCTAATAAACGTCCTAAAATTTGCACTTAAAACCAAAAAAATTAAGGCTTATATCAACATAAGAGAAGATGAGCCTTGGGTAAGAGATGAAAGAACCATGGTTTAGTTCTTAAATTAGGGTTAGCAGTTCGCAGGGAGGTTCAGGTTTAATATGTTCGGGAAATTCCTCTAAATAGAGAAAACAGAGGGAAAATACCATCTATTTTTTTCAGCTCTCAAACCATTGACTGTTTGCTGTTCAGCACCACTTACAAAGGAGCCTTACTTCAGCTTTACCCCTTTCCTCCTGTTTTGTCTGTCTCCAGTTATGACAAAGCAAAGTCATGGCAAAGTCACACTCTGCTCGATACCGAGCAGGTCCCACTGCTGTGACACAACACATAGGTGCACACACATCATGGCCTTACAGCCTTCTCCATGTGGAATTGTACTGCCCTCCTCCCCGGGGCAACAGGCATCAGTGGTATTTCACTGCCTAAAACCAGGCCTCCAACACCATTTGAGAAACCCTCTGAGCTCGAACTGCTGCAGACCTCTGCCTTTCTGGCCGGGGTGCTGAAGGCTGGGCAAGCTTGGCAGTGCAACTGCAGGACTGTGTTTGGGCAACCCCACCTGTGTGGGCAAACACTGTTCCACTTTACTGCACCCAAAACTCAGCAATCTGCCCTAATTTCTACACTCGGCCCCAAATAAAAGTACCACGGAGTACTTCAGGAAAGCACAGCTACCTGTCAGCCACAGGTTGAATGTGAACATAAGTTTTTAAACTATCTTTCTCCTTTCTTCTTGTATGAACTACTATGCAAAACGAACACATCATTGCTTTACAGTACCCTTTGAGAACGTAGGAGACTTCAAAGGGGATAAAACAATGGAGAATTGGCACCTGTCTGACCACCAAGGCAATTTAAAGTTCCCTCAGAAATATTTTTAAGGAAAACGCAGCCAATCGCGCTGTGGCGTGAGGAAAACAATCAGCGTGTTTCAGCTGTCCAGATTCTTCACTCACTTCACGAGGCTTTCGGCAAGTTATTCCACTGAGATTTAAAAGCAAGCACAGAGCCGAGCTCTGCCCATCCTCCGTTACCTGTTTTCTCAGACCAGGGCTAGATGGCGCTGCTGCCTTTTTGGGATTTTGCGCTGGGGGTGTAACATAGATCCTCCACGTCGCTGTGGAAGTGCAGGATTTCTCTGCTGCGTAGCACCGCCACAGGGTCTGCAAGGAAACCCAGAGCCAACAATCGCAGTGAATAAGCAGCCGCGGCTGGGGCAGGTCAGTCAGATTTTGCTGCAAATCGAACTGACAACAAAACTTTCAGTCGAGGTAAACAAGCTGCAAAGGGGTCTGACTGCAGTCATGGTGCTACACCACAACACCATAACTAATAAAATACACTCCTCCCTCTACAGAACCGTGGTGAATGTAGCTGGCACCAGGACAGCTCCACGCATTACACGGTGATCCTCAGGACACTCCTTGGTGCACTCTCCCTAGGAGCTGGGATCTCTCCCTGCCCACAGCATGTGGGCTTTTTCAACTGAAGAACAGTTGAAAAACAACCCTCATAGAAGTGAATCCCCACAAGCATCACTGGATAGTGCTGCTTCCTTTTTCCTTCACTGTGCCACATTCAATATTTGTGCACCATGCTACTGTATTTGTTATATTATCATATAGACTGTTATCCTGGGGCATTTGTCTAAACAGAGGTGTGTGTTTACATGTGTTTGTACATGCATTCACCACCTCAGGATTTCGCAGATGCACAGGACCTAAGAGAATATAAAAAGGAAGTTATGAATTATTATAATGAAGATTTTTTTTTTTTTTAACTATTTCACCACATATACTCATTGTGTCCAGTTAGGGTCCTTATGCCTGTGAATATCAGGTTAGCACACCTAGAGATGGAGGACAGGCAATTATCTAATTTTCTCTAGTGACTAAAGTGGATCAAAATGACTAAGTGGTTAAACACAAGTTATAGATTTATAATAAAATCTAGGAACCATGATTCTCAGTATTTGAACTACTAGGCCACACTCCTTCTCCAATAAGCTCCTACGTATTTTACTGTTAGAGGCCTTACCTGAATTAGGGAAGCTGCAGCTGGGATTTGTCTGTTGAAATGCTTCTGACGTTGCTTTTGCTGTACTTTCAGGGCAAAACCAGACCCCAAAATACCCTAAATATATCCAAAATTCCTAGTCAGACTCCAATATGGCTTCACATACCTGAATCAAATACTTAGCATATGAAAGAAACAGACATTTTATAAAAGACTTTCTGAGAAAAAGAAAAATCATGATTTTTCAAATGTCCCAGTAACAGAATTTATTTATTCCAACAAATAAATCTGAAATTGAGCAGATCAATACTGGCATTGTGTAACTTCAATAAACAGCATGTGTTTGTTGGTGTGAACATCAAGCTACAGGAATCAGACATTCACAGAGGCAGACACATTCCAAAGGCAACCCTACACAATGGTGGGAGAAGCAAATGACAATGTCACATGACTGATTCTCAGCTATTCTTTGCACTTATTTTTAATTCCTTACCACAAAAAAACAAATTCCCAATTCTTTCCCAATCCCCCAAAAAACTCGTCCCCAACCCTCCCTAAAAAAACCCCAAACCCACCTGCTCCCCCACAGCAAAAAAAAAAAAAGAAAGAAAACCCAACAAAAAAAACATTCCCACAACTAAAGCCAGAACCTAGTTTGATTTTCCAGTCAAACTAAGCAAACAAGGCAAAGACATGCTTAATAATTTCAACATTTCTGTTAAAATTGATAGTTACTGAAGAAATACCTTGTCTTGTCTAATTGCCTCGAGGCTGTTGTCTTTATTCTCACCCTGTTTATGCAAAGATCCAAAAAGCCCAAAGATCTCTATAGCACCACATAGGATGGCAGATGCCATAGAAGTGTTCTTTTTGTTCCTGTCTTCACAGGACACCAAATTGATATCATATAACCACAAAACAGAAACAAAGAAGTGGTCACCTCTGGCACAAACATGCTGATAAAAAACCCCTCTACAACTCATAGACCAGAATAGCTTCAATTCTTCAAGTAGTGGAAGTTATTCTTACCTCCTTTCTAGGCCACCTTTATCTAAAAAAAACTGCTGTAAAGATACAGCAGCTTCATTCACAGAATCATAGAATCACTTGGGTTGAAGGGACCTTAAAGGTCATCCAGTTCCAATCCCTGGAGAGGGACACCTTCCACTAGACCAGGTTGCTCAGAGCCCCATCCAACCTGACCTTGAACACTTCCACCCACAGCTTCTCTGGGCAACCTGTGCCAGGGCCTCACCACCCTCACAGGGAAGAATTTTTTCCTAATTCCAATCTAAACTTACTCTCTGACAGTTTGAAGCCATTCCCCCTTGTCCTGTCACTCCAGGCCCTTGGAAATAGTCTCTCTCCATCTTTCTTGTGGGCTCCCTTCAGGTACTGAAGGCCACAATTAGGTCACCCCAAAGCCTTCTCTTCTCCAGGCTGAACAATCTCAATTCTCTCAGCCTTTCCTCATAGGAGAGGGGCTTCATCCCTTGGAGCATCTTAGTGGCTCTCCTCTGGATGACCCCAACAGGTCGATGTCCTTCCTTCATGTTTCCATACACACACACACCTGGGGATATGTGTGTGCACATTCTGAAGCAACATCCAACCCGGTTATTTCCTACCACAGGCACCAATTTAAAATTACCTAATTGTGCACCCAAGTCAGACAGATTCAAACTCTACTTACCGCTGGCAGAGCAAAGAAAGAGATAGCAAATACTGAAAAACAGGAAGCTATTGTCTTCCCAATCCACGTCTGGGGAACTTTGTCTCCATAACCAATTGTCGTGACAGTTACCTAGGCCAGAAACAAACACCTGTTTCAGTGCAACAGAGTACCTTTTCTCTCCAAAAAGCAGGGAAAAAAGAACAAAAAGAGAAGTAAATTAGAGAAGTATCAGGAGACAGGCATGAATGAGCAGTGTTTGGATATGGGAGTACCCTAAACATCACTGTTGATTTATCCTGGTTTTACATTCTTCAGCAGACATTCACAGCTGACCACTGTTTTGGAGACAACAGTAGTCTGGGTGTAGGATGACTGTTCTCACAGCTTGTAGCTGGCTGCTTCCACCATTCCAAAACTGCAAGAATTGGCCCTGTGGGCTTGAAACCATAGGCTTGCAGTTTTTCTGCCTTTGCTTTTAAAATGTAGTTCCACAGCGGACAGAAGAAAGCCCTGAAAGCACAGACTTGCACCCAACCAACATGGGTATTTGCCCATCTCTGCAGTCAGGCACACACTGGGAGAGGCAGGGTAAGCCCTGTGCTGACAGGGATGAAAAGGGACAGAATTTACACCATCCCAGCTGAATCTTCATGGCAAGAAGAGGAACACACAACCATTCCAGGAGGTGTTAACTCCCAAAATCAACCTGCCAGCAGACCAAGAGCTGAATGCAGCTGAGCCCTGTGCTTACCTTTTATTCCTCCCCCAACAAATAGAGTACTTTGCCACTCAAAATTGTGTTTAAGCCACAAGATGCTTATACCTGGATCTGCTCATTGCTTACCAGAGGCCAGGTACTCCCTAAGGGACAAAGGAACCCAAAGTCAAGGAAGATAATGTACCCAGCAGGCTACGTTATCTATCCTGACTTCTCCACTAAGGACCTGGTCCCACAGCAGCCAAGCAAAACAGAAGCAGAAAGTGCAGCCAGATCCAATCAAGAGTCTGGAGTATAAAACAGTATCTTAGCAACAAGGCAGGTCTGACATTAAGCCAGGAATTCCATCCACAGTTCAGGATTAGGATCAGGTACAGTGGTCAGCATGCAGGTCCACAGGGATGAGGCATTGGCAAAATATTAGTCCTTAGGTGAAAGTCAGGATTAAAGGACTCCACAGCCAGACCCAGATGCAGTAAAGCTAAAGACCATCTCTCCTGTAGGAAGATTCTGAGTTTAAATAGAGCCCCTGGATGTGGCTGGAGGCCACTGGTGATGCTGGCCAGGGTCATTAGGCCAATTAGTGCCTTCGGGGCCTTAACACCACCCCTCCCCACCTCCACTCTAAGCAAGGCATGTGCTTACACAGCTCTGGGATCTGTAGGGACTTGCTGAAGAGGGACTAAATCACTGTGGGGGTGGCAGGCCACCCCTGGAAAATCACGCAGGCAGGAGGACCTGAGCATGATGGGGGTTTTGGGCTGTTCCTGATGAACCCCAGCAGGAAGGAAGAGAATTCATTATGAGGCCAGTGGACAGTAAAGAATTGGTGCTGGGCAGGGATCAGAGTTCAGGTAAAGGCTGGTCCATCAGAAGGGCCCATCAACAAGGGCCAGCTGCTCCCCAGAGGAAGGTGATTATCAGTGGATCCCAAAGAGGATCCCCAGGTAAGCCAAGGGAATCCAACATATGGCCAGGCAGGGGCCTCACCACTCTGGGCACAGGCTCAGGGTAGGATAGACTCAGACACTGACTGTGCCCAACAAAGAATCCCAGTCATACAGCAATATCCAGGTAGAGAGGGATGTCTGAGGCTGAGTATGGAAGCCAGACTGGGTTGAGATCCAGCTCACCAGACCGTGGCTGAGCTGGGAACCAGCTCTCCTCCAGCACAGCTCAGGCAGCAAAAAAAAACCCCAGGGCTGAGCCTTAATAAGTCATGAGGGTGTTGGGGTGACCCCCTGGTGTGCCTGGCCAGAGCCATTAAGGCTTTTTAGCATACTCAGGGCTCTGATGCTGCCATAAAATGGTGTGAGAAATGTGGCTTGTACTCCCTGAGAAGTGAAAGGCTTCTGGTGAGGAAATGAAGAATTCTGTCACCAATGCTAACCACTGGGGAGAACTTTAAATAGAAAAAATGCACTTCTATTTGGGAGCCCCAGCCCTAAACCTAGTCCCCCTCCCTTCACTTTGCCTTGAATGGTAGCAGAAATACAGCCAACACAGACTTAAAAGAATATGTAAATTTACACTGACTACAAAAGAGGCTGCCTTTTATGGAAAAATTTGCTGACAAATGCTTAGATATTATGCAAAAATAGGCTTCTCAGAAGAAGCTATCAAGCAATAAAGGCATGAGAAGAATATATTTCCTCCTCCTCCCAGAGCAGTTCTACAGAGAGCTGGAAGAAATATTTGCAGGGAAAAAATGACCAACTACTATCAAACTTAATTTTTCCAAGTTCAAAAAAAGTTAGGCTTGTGTTTATTCATCATAAATTTCTCACTTGATGAAGTTCACTTTGTAGAATCTATATATTTGAATGAATATTGTTATTTTGAACTGTAAGCTGCTCTCAGCAGGAACTCTGTCTTTCCAGGTGTTTGTCCAGATTTAATGTGGCTTGTGAAGTGACTCAGGTGCTGTGTACTACCAGCAGTACAAACAGATGAGTTTGCCAGTCCCCAAAATTAAACCAGACCCCCCAAAATTCAACTTTGAAATGCAGTATGTGTTAGTGGGCAGTGAAGGAAGTTAAAGCAGTGTTTCTTTAACAGCACTTCAGCTCCTCAGTGCACCCAGATGACCCCTTAAAGTCTGTGATTTTTCCTTCCTTTTCCTCTCTTTTTTTTTTTCTTATGAAAGGCTTCTTGGTTTTTTTGTGGGTGGTTTGTTTGGTTTGGGCTTTTTTTTCTTTTTTTTTTTCCTGACTTCTCCAGCACTCAGGGCTCAAAAACAAACTGCAGTAATGTTGAGCTGCCTTAGTGTTACTATGGAAGACAGCATGAAAGCTGTAACCACAGAAAAGATGAATTTTCCATCTCTACAGCAAGCATTTGGCTGGCAGATTCCTGCAGGTGCCTGAACATGTCTCAGAAAGTTTTTCCCTGGCTACCTTAAGAGGATGCCTTCTTGGTAATCTAATTAGTACATAGAGTATGGAAATAATGTAATTCTCTGGATTTCTTAATCACAACAGATTATTTTTTTTCTACTTGCACATCCAAATGTTATTAGTATCTCTGAAAAGAGAATATTGACTGTGGTTTTTGGAAAATGACACCTCCTTCATAACACAGATTTATGGTGGCACATTCCGGCTGGTGTGCACATGCTCTGACACAGGCTCTGAAAACATATCTGTACACTTCAAAAAGGGAAAAACTTAAATTCAGTAGAAGTCAACAGAGTTACCCAGATGCTTTAAGACAGGCAGGTGTCCTGAAGTGTGAAGAGTCAGAACTGCACACCTCAAAAAACATACTAAATATAAAGGGGTTCAAACTGCTACCTCTGGCACGAAAATTTACTACTGGAAATTCTGAGCAACTGATCCTAAGTACCTCTGCCAGTTAACACCAATTTACTGGAGAAACTATTTAATGCAAATTCAATGGTACAGAACAGTTGAGTTTGCAGCAAAACCCCGGTAAGTGTTACCAGCAGCAAGAGACAAGTGTGGAAGGGCCAACAGAAGAGAAGCCTCCTACGTGCCCTTCTTCTTTCCCCAAGAAAAAGTACCCAGAAAGGGCAGGAAAACTGCTGTGACATGGGTTGCAATTCTGGCAGCCCGACCATGCTGTTAGAAATGCTGTTGCATGTGTTGTACATGCTAAAACTTCTGAAAGTAGCTTCATGTAAAATACAAGTCTTTGATATTTTATTGCAGTTTAACCTGTTTGCCTGCCAAATCTGGGTGAAACGACTTTGCATTTAACTGAAGCAGGTGAATGTAGTTAGCATCTAATTCCAACTCTCCTTCATTCCTTATTTTTTCTTTTCTTCACATTTAAACCTTTCAGGTCATTTGTATCAAGTTCAGCAAGCTTGCACTTTCTACTCAAAGCAAAATATTCCCCATAATACACTCTGTGGTTTTTGTCAGACACTTTCAAATACTTGCTACTGAGATTTTTTTTTTTCCTCTGGTTTAGTTTTGAAAGGCAAAAGTGAAATCAAATTTCACTCCCTAGTAACTCCACATCTGTGTTTCTGTGTTACAGAAGATTTGAAAAGAAAAAGAAACTGATTCACTTTGTCCTTTGTCACTGTTCCCAGCTGTGAACTGCACCTGCACCGTGACTCACTCAATGCTGAGGAGGCCTAGATGCCTGAAAAGCTTAAACAATTTAAACAGTGTTCTTCATGTGCCTCACACAGCTAGAGAAAGAGAAGCTGATTTTATCTTGCTGTTAACACAAAACAAGTGAAGTTTTGGAAAACAACAACAAAACCCATTGAACACTTTGCACGGCCTTTACATACACTTTGAAACATAGTCATCTATCTCAGCAAGGTAATAAAGTGCATTTTAAACTTATCTGTTAGTCTTCATAACTGAATTCCTTTTATATTCCTGAAGTCCAAAATACCCTTGTATAAACACATCCTGGCTTTTTTAATGTTATTTTTTTTTACTCTTTAATCAAATCAGTGCTGTAGTTTCTAGCATTTAAAAGTATTTTGTAATCCACAGCTAAGTATTCAATGCAACTCATAAACCAAGCTCTGGATAACTAGAGCTTAAAAAGAAAAAAAAAAGGAAAGGAAGGTAGAAAGGTAGAAAAAAGTACACTGGAATAACCTATGTATGAATATATGTGGACAGAATTGGATGCTAAAAGTGAGGGCTAGTTCCCAACTCATTGCTGGAAATCCTCTTTTGTTTTCCACTGTACCTTGTTTCTCTCAGTTTGGTAAGTTCTTTGTCCAACTTCCCCCCCCCCAGATCAGGTCTGATTTTGGGCATTTCTGGCCTTTTGCACTTACAGGCCTAGGAATTACTTTATGAAACACCAAAGACACTGTGCAGAGCCAACATGAGTCACTATCCTTCAATGTTTACATATTAAATTTAGACCTCCTTATTAATAAACTATATGCTTTCCCTTTCTTTCAATGGTGTCATTCTAATTCAAAGATACTACAAACTTACTTGGAACTTCACTTTACTAGAAAAATTTATGAGCTATTTTTCATGGGTTTATCTGAACTAGCACAAACTTTTATGGGAGTCCCTGATGCTGCTGAACTTCCCCCAAGAAGCCCCACTTTTAATCAGATGTACCTCACAGACCATTCATAAAGCCAGAACAGGAGCTGTGTTCCACTGCATTCAGTCATTGGAACGCTGGTGTTGGAGCTGAACTGCTCAAATAATAGAAGAATAAGTGAACCTGTGTACTGGTTTGTTTCCTTAAAGCAGACATGGGGTATCTTTCAATTATACCCTAATTGTTTTTTTCCTCAATTACGGCACAATCTGTGCTTCTGATACATTTATTATTTTCCTGCACTAGCCAGAGGTGGTCTCACATCTATAACCATGAGATTTTATATTCTGAAAATTTTATCATATTTCCATTGAGGACTTTTACAAGTGATCGTTGCATGGGCTAATTCGTGGTTTCATTTCTTCCCAGCACCTTAGATAATCAGGTCTATCTGGCCATTTAGTGGATTTTTCTTTTTTACTAGATTCTTCTTAGTTTGTACTATTTTTTTGCACAGCCAAAGGTGATACTCTGCAAATGAAATGAATATTTGACAACCCAGTGACAGGAATTTAATGTTTAAAATATTTTTATACAGAACCACTTAAAAAGTGGTAACTCAGGCTACATGTAATATAGTCTGCATTTCTGTATACTTCATTGAAGTAGAGGCTTATGCAGCATCTAAGTTAAAGATTAGAAACATATATCTATTAGGAACATTTTGTCTGCCTTGACAGACTTACCAGTTTATTTGGATGTGGAGAAAAAATTGGTTTATGGCCCAATAACTGGCATTTTTCCAAGTCTATTATCTAAGAACAAATCCAGTATATAGTCTTGAAATATATCCTTTTTTCTCTGGAATTTGGGGGCTCTGCATCTGTTCTGGTCCTCTCATTTTTCTCTGTTACTAACACTGATGTGATGGATCTCTTTGGGTTTGTTACAATGAGACAGCCAACTCAGAAATTTTGTGAGGTTCTCTAGTGGGGAAAAGGACCCACAAGAGAAGGGATAGTTTATGCAAAAGCTAGTAGAGAAGGAAAGCTTAAGTCACAATGAGAAATATGATGAGAACAGCCATATGAAGGGAGTCTAGAAAAAATCTGGCCTCTTATTCTGTTTCACAGCTCTCTATTCCTTTTTCAACTGATTCTTGGCATCCACATGATAATTACCACAATGCTCTCAAAAGCCTAGTTCTGCTTTAAGGGTATTTTCTTCCTTTATTTCACCAAAGATTTTCACAAAATGCACCTGACTGATGACTGTTATCCAAAGGATTTGATGAATCCATGAAGCTTTGCCAGCTGCTTTCAATGGATCTATTTACCTTTACAGAGAATCGCAGATTCATTTTAAAAAAAAGCCAACAGGAACCTCTTACCTGCATAAAAGTCTGCATTACTACTCAAAAAAATAAAGTCATTACCCCACTTCCACATACAGAATATAGTTTTAAAGTTATGCACCTTTTGGAGATAACTAAGTAGAGTTTAAAAGAAGTGGTATAGGTTTTGGAGGGAATTTACACTCTTATGAGATGTGGACGTTTTATATCTGTAAACATTCATGACTTGCTGACCTGCTTCCACAACAAAATTTAATACCCAAATAATTGAATTGTATGTGTGACATTCTTTCTTGTACCTTCTTAAAAGACTGTTGAGCCTCCCTACAGAAATACATTCTGCAAAGAAAGAAAGACCAGATTTTTTTAAAGAATATCACAACTTCAACAGGAAGCCTTATGCACTGTTTGCATACAGATTTGACTGCTAAGGACTTACCACACCCCACCAAAGGGCATCAGCATAGCTGGAGAAACCTGTCTTTCCATCTTCATCAACTGCATCCTTCTCAGCAAGATAAACAAAATAGGATGAAAAAATTAACCCCAAGAATCCAATGTACAACGTGGTTATGAGCTCCTATTAAAAGAGAAAGCAAACAAGCACATCAGGTTTGCATCATGCATATTCTATCATTGTAAAACATTGTAAAACACTGTAAATTATCTGGGGGTCTTTTGGATCACAGTAGAAAAATTAATCTGTTATATTTCAGGTATAAAATTTGCCTCCAGTGAAACAGGTAGTGCAGTAACTTGTTTTCTATTCATACCAGGTTAAAGAGTTCAAAAAGCTATCATTAATATGAGATCATTTGGGCAGCTAAATGTAGAGTGGGACATCTCTCCTAATTATGCCTTGTGAATGGAAATCATTCCACTTAACTGTCCACTTAAAACACTAAATCTCTAAACATTTTTAAAATATCAAAACAGCTTCAGAAATGCAGTTTCTGAACAGTACACGGAAATAACAGTGAAGAAATAACAACCATGTCATGTGATTATGGGCATATCTAAGCAATGAGCTTGTGTATCTGATGTTTACATTGCTTAAGATTAAACACTTTCATGTTGAGATAAAACAACTGAAGATAAAATACGTTGGGCAGGTGTAACCTCTACTTCAGTGCTGAAAAGCAAGGCCGGGGCAGTTTATTAGAAGAGACTTTTGTTAGGGCATGATGCAGTTCTTGTGAATATACAATTTTCTCTACAGATTTTTGGACAGGAAGGTTGTATCACAGCTGATGTGACTCCGGTGCAGGATTGTTACAGACTTCAGGAAAAGTGTGCTTGCACATTTAAACAAGCCAAAATGTGTGGTGTCCCAGATGCAAAAACCTGTAAAGCTTTTAAAAAGCAGGGCTATGTTGTATTCAAATGAGATATTCACATACCCCTCAGGAAAATCCAATACCTAGCTATGAGGGGAAAAAAACTTATTTTAATTCCTTGAAGTTTACATGCATTATTCTTATATTTTCTTTGCACATATTTAGCCATCTTTTCTTTATTAAACGTTGCACTACATCTTCACTGTCATCTTCCCTAAGGTTTCTCTTTCCATTTCTCTTTCCTTGCACCCAAACCAACAAGGAAATTAAAATACTTCCATAAGATAAAGTTAAAATTAAAACCTGTCTGAGAAGGATTGCCTCTAGTTCTAAAGTATGGCAGGTTTTCACAGATTTCCTGCAATACTCTACCCATGTTTCTTTAACTGTTTGTGACAGAAGGTTCAGTTTTATCATCAAACTTCCTTCAGATTTTCTTTTTTATTTTTTTCTTTTAATTTCCTTAAAAAAGCTTTCTGGGGAAAGGTATCCCTGGTATCTAGTAACTGCATTCAGCAGCAGGAACTGTACATATTTTTCCTTCTCCCAAGCATTAATTAAAATCTAGGTTCAACAAGTCTTAAGTGATCTTGGCACAAAGCAAAAATAGGTGTTTTTCCTCTAATCATTTAATAATGACCTAAATAATGAATTTTGATAGTATTTAGTTTGGCCCATGGGCAAGTCTTTTAATTCAAGCCTTAACTTTTTGCTAAATAAGGCAGCTGAAAGAGGAAATAAAACCCGGAGTTTCGGTAGTTCAGATTTCTGTGCGGGTCACCTTTATTTTCTCATCTTTATCTAATGATAATGGTACACTGTGTGCCTGCAGATACCACTTCACTGCTTTGAAAAGCTCCTTGTGTTAATGTACGTAACTGACTGTTTGTATCTCTGTAATTTTTCACAACTTTTTGACTTGCCTTCACAGTGTTTTTTCAGTGCAAGACGAAGCTGCAAAACACCTGAGACTGTAAGTTCTGTGATGCACAGGAGACCACAGCAGAAATGGAGGCTAATTCCTGTTGCCTGCTTACACAGAAAACACTTCTGCTTTCATGTCTAGTAGATTTGTGACTTCCTTCCACATCAACAAAAACCTCTTAGTTACACCTGGCACGTTGCTGACATCTGAGAGGTTAATAGATTTTACCTGTTACTGAGGAGCGTCCATCTCTGCTTGCTTTCAGTGTTGTCCCAGAGGACAGAATTAGAGAGTGGATGATAATTAGAATATTTCTGTTTTAAGTGGCTTTTGGGGGAGCAGGGAGGAAAATATGCTTTTCAGAAGTGCTATGCATAGACTTAGGAGATCCTTTCAAAGTGGCTGAATTATCAACAGGACTACTCAGCTTATTTCACCACTGGTGCCCCTCAGCTCCAGCACTATTCATCTAGAGACTGAAATCTTTTTAAGCAAAGGCCAGATGAAAGTATAATTGCCTTAGACTTTTTCTAAATGTCATCACTCTGTGTGACATATGTATAGGGAGAAAAACTAACACATGCCTATATTTAATTATAAGAACAATGACAGCAATCTCATACATACTGCATTTAATAAATAACAAAATAAAACTGAATATTGAGAGAGTTTTTGAAAACTTAGATAGATCTACATTTTCAGTTACGATAAGGACAACACAATACAAAGTTCAACACTTGGGAAAAATACAAGGAAATCCCAAATCTCAACTCATTGCTAACTCCCTCCTAAAAGCAGTAGAAGATCTCACAAAACAAGGTGAGTGATGAGAAAAAATAAGTGAGAGGCTTAAAAGCTGAAGCTAGATTGGCTAACTCAGTTTTTCAGTAAGCTGCCTGATTTCTCCATGTCTTTCCATCACCACATACCATATTGAATCATGTTTTGTTGCTTTTGGCGAGAAATCCTTGTATAAGCTCAACCTGCTGAAAATAGAAGAGCCAAACTGGGCCTGAGTGAGCTAATAAAGCTATATGTAAAATTCCAAAACACATGGAAATCATTGGTGACAACTTCACTGCGCTCCTCTGGGCCCACAGAGGTACAAATGCTTGCTATTTTCACAGGTCACAAAAATGTGGATTTATTTTCTCACATTGTTTAATGGTTATGGGCCCCATTTTTTCTCAAAGAGTATCAAACTCAAAAAATAGATGAGGACTTTGTTCTCTGCCAGAGAAGAAAAAGCAGCTGAGGTGTTTTTGTTTTGGTTTGGTGTTTTTTTGTTGTTTTTTTTTTTTTTTAAACAAAAATTTCTTTCAGGGACTGGATAGGAATAAAGGTTACCGTGTTAGAGTTTCAGCTACACTTGTCCAATGTCAATACAGAACTGTGTGTTTGATATTTTTTTTATTAATGTGTTAGTGGGTGATCTGCTTGGACAAGTACTACAGATCTGTAGAGTTTTATTTATCATCATAATCACTTCTTTGGGGTAGCAGAATTTCAGGTGCGTTTACTCATAAATGCACTTCTCCAAGGTGGTTTTTTTTTTTCCTTTTAAATCATTGAACTTATTTATGCTCGTGACATTTAAGATTTAAGTGTCGTATTTTGGAGATAGTATTTCCTGATTCTTGACTAAAACTCTGAACACCCACAGGAAAAAAATTTCTCAAACACCTCTGTAAGCAAATGTTGAGAAAGTGTATTTGGATATCAGCTCTGCCCTAGCTAGATATCCAGGCAATGTGAGCATAATAAATGGAGACCACACAGACTTGGAGCATTAAAAGTCATCCTGTTGTACAGTATGAAAGGAGGCCTTATACTGGAGCACTTTGGTGTGCATCACTGCTGCACAGCCATCGTGACAAAAAATTTCCTACAGTACTGGGGGGGGGGAGAATAAAGGGAAGAAAATTAAATTGTAGTATTAAATTAATCACTTGGATTAAGCACCTCCCATTCTCTGTCTCAGAATAAGTTTTCTAAATAGAAAATTTTAAAATGTCTGTGTGGAAATCTGTAAGTATTAGTCAGTGTCTGGGGAACAAATCTACACCCATAAAGCAGAAGTTCACCACCCTTAGAAGTCTGATGTGAACATTAATAGCAGAGTATTAGCCCTCCACAGTGTGGTATGATATGCAAAATTAAAAGGCTAATGCTGTAAGTTTCTGTTATACTGATAAAGCTGAGTGGGCTACAGAGATTCTGTGAAGACTCAAAATGAAGCCTACAACTAGAATTTTTTTAAAGTCTCCAGAAAAACTTCTAAGCTCTTCCTGCTTAATGGACTTTTAGACAGAACAATTGTTTCAAAGCTTCAACAGACACATAACTACTTATAGCCAAATTTACCTCTGAGACTGCACCCTTAAGAAAGCAACTTTTCTTGCATATTATCATAACATAGTTCATATTTTTATTTATAGAATGCATTTGAAAACTCCTTATTCAGGCAGAGAAAATAGAATTATTTAAATAATTTACTTTTCCGCTAGTATTTCTTTTTCCATGCAGCAACCAAGCAAGGAACACGTCTTCCATGAAGACAGTGGACAATATTTGCAATATAAAAGGCAGCCCATATAACTGCATTTAATAAATTATACTGAAGGATAACATCAAAGAGTACAGCAGTTCATTTCCAAAAAAAAAAAAACCCAAAACTGATGCTTAAACCCTGTTATCCACTGCCCTGAATAGTTAAGAATAGTTTCCCATTCTAAAAATAGAAAGAAACACATGATAGACTTTTAAAGTATTTTTATTCTTGCAACAGAGAAGTACATTTAAACCAGACTATGATTTGAAGTCCACAAAAGGAATTTACTAAAGTAAACAAAATGCTGGGGATCCTTAAAGGTCAAGTACCTGACGATGTATGAAAACAACTGATCCCAAAAGTCTCCAGGTGCCTCCCTGTCGATCCACATGGAGCATGCGAAGTATCTGGAGAAATCGGATGCCCCTGCAAGAAAAACAGGGCATTAAATAAAAAATACTGCTCTGTCTACCCACAGCTGGCTACATTCACTAGTGTGCTGCCATATTAGAGAACTGTGATAGCAACGCCCCTGACCAGGGTTGCATCTCAGATTTGAGGCATCTCAGTAGACTCTGTGTTTAGATTTCATTATAGTCAGATATATATAAATAGGAAAAGAATTATTTAACAGAAAAACAAAGAAGCTCAGGGGAAAGTTGCCTATTTTATATGATTCTGATTGTCAAATGCCTCCTTTCCAATGAAAACCAGTGCTTCAAGGTTTGCTAACACAAGTAGGAGCAAACTTTTTTCTCTATTTGCCAAAAGCAGAATATGAATCAAACATGGTATCACTGACGTCCTTCTTATGTGAGTTATAGAAATGATCTAATTGGAAATAGATACAGTTCTATGTCTTTTTAGGACAATAAGTGAATCATAACCTCCATATTTTCAACTAATGAAAAATAATTGTCCATATGGTTCCTCAGTGTAGTTTTATTCCATGGAAATATTTTATTTAGTCATACTTTTGACAATGAACTTTGTTTGCCTACAGTCATCCACCTTAGTGACCTATCCCTGAAACAAACCAGTGAAGAGCAGGAAAGGATACATGCTGAATTCATCCATGTGAAAACTTTTCACTAAAAGTATTTTTGGCTCTTTTTATGTACCCTTAAAATTTTGTTGTGGATGTAGGTTTTGCTTTTTACCTCAGACTTCTTATTTCAAGTCCACTGTGGCTGCATTTTTCTGGGCTACACCTGAAAGCTGGAAACTCAGCCATCCTGCAGCCACTGGTGTTACTCACTCTGGGAAGGCAGGTTGTCTTCTGCAATAACCAACTCTTCCTTTATTCAGAAAGCAGGTGTTCTGAGCTCTCACAGCTGACAGTCAAACGATCAAAAGCTTGTCATCAAAAGCACTCAACAATCCTGACTATCAATCACGTATCAGTGACCAGGTACATGAACACCATGGTTTGTTATTTATTTGATATGCCATTGGAATAACAATTTTAATTAGCAGGAAACTTTTAAAGATTCACTTAAAACCTGCTAATTAAAACACGAGTTCAAGAATTACAAGGCTACCAAATATGTGAGAACCAACAGACTTACACAATGCAATTGCTCACTGGTTGCTCCTCTCAGGAGGGGAGAGATCTACATGTAACACCCCTGTACAATTATTAGACACATCTCTGGATGCCACAATCAGACCTTGATTTTCCTGTCTTCTGAATCCAAGCTGGTTACAGCTATATTACTGCCAAGTGCTGACATGCATGGTACAGGCTGGCAGTTTTACAAACAGAGGTTTAAAAAACATGACAGTGAACAAGAAAATCCAGATAGCCCCCAAACATGCACAACACATATCCACTGAAAAGGAAAAAGGAATTTGTTGGAATGAAGACCTCTTTTATCAATTTGGTGACCTTGAAACAGTGAGGAGGCTGGAGGATTCTGCTGGAAGCTCTGCTGCTTGGTTCCAGTCTCACTGGTTGCTGCAGTGAGCAAAACATCAACCTGTCACACCTGGGGGATCTGGAGCCTGGAACTTCATTCTACGAGTAAACAACCTAACATGTGTGCACCCATGTTTTCTGGGACTGCTGGGATTGGAGGGAGGTACAAAGAGGACCTTAACAGTACACCTTAAAAGCAACAAAAGCAAAGACAAGGTATGTGAGATTCATTCCTTCCTAACTCAACAACACTCACGTCACAGTTCTGAGGAAATCTGATGGAACTAACACTTGTCTGACCCTGATGGTTTTTCAGTGGAGCAATAACAACACTGCAGAGATGTGGGTTAAGCTTCTCTGTCAGAGCATTCTGAGATGTAGTACAGTGACTGTGTGATTGAACACTGGGAAAGGCTGCACTGAGCCCAAACCCAACTGGGTCACACATCAACACAGAGCAGGCCTTTCCATAAGAGTCCTTCCTACACTTCTAGTTGAATTCAACAAAATCTTTGGAATTTTCACATTCGCCCTCCTCTTCTCCTATACAAGCTGATAAATCACATTCATGTTGCTCGTGTGAGCCTTTATTATCATGTAAGGATTAATGTTCTATGGTAAGAGTCACCTTAAAAATGCTTTATACCTGTAGTTCCCTCCAGTGTTTGTTTACACAGCTAGAGAGTTTAGATAGTACTGTACATTCTCACTTCCCAGTGATCAGATTGCATTGGAAATCAGAGGCTTGTAACAGAACATGCAACATGTCTTGCAAGTTAAGTTAGAAGCTTATCATTCTTTTCTTCTATTTATCCACTTTTCCTCCCAAAACAAGCTTGCAGTGCTTGATGCAAGCTGAACAAACACTGTAGACATCAAATGTTTCTGGTTCATGTACAGTATGAGTTACTTGTGCCAAACAAATCCACCAAAGCATAATTACTCTTTAAACAAAGTAATTACTCATACTCAAAAAGTACCGAGTTAAGTGCTGTCTGGATTACTTCTTAAATAAACTGATGTTCTGTAATACTCTCTTGTCTCAGAAGGAGAGCTGTTTGATGTTTTATATAGGACAGAACATTTAGTTTTTTTCCATTTGGCTTCAGCATTCCCACCATTTTTCATATGCCTTGTTCCTGTACTCTTGTTCCCCAGCAGTGATCAAGCACAAAAGCATACAGTCTTCCACTGCCCAGTGTTTCAACAGAATAACTTTTCCTACATTAGGAAAATCAGAAATACATCTAATTCAGAAATCAGGAAATTAGATATACATCTGATGGTAACATCTATGGTACTGAAGAGCTACAGTCACTAGAAGAACATACCTTATTGCAGAGGTAGCAAACACCTGTCCATTAGATCCTATGCTCAGAACAATAATTGAGGCTACTACCACAATGAGATCTGTCAAAAAAAAAAAGGAAGAATGTATTAGTTTCTAGATCTCAGCAGTGAAACACATAAAAAATACAGACTGAGGAAAGAACTTTAAAAAAAAAGAAATTGTTACCTGAAATTTGGTGGGCAATAAGTTAATGTAATAGTTTCACATCAAAAACCCAATGACTACAGTTTCTTCCATGAATTTAATAACGGCAATTTCAAAAAACAGCAGCTTGCCACAAAAACAACAAATGCAAAGGCATATGTACACCCTAGAAATGAATCCACATTTTAGCTCACGGTTTTGGATTTACGAGGAAAAGTAAGGCTTTGCTTCACTCAGTAATGAAATGCATAAAGTCAAGTATCATGCGTACATACACATATACACTTGGTTTAAAAATTGTATCAAAGCTATAAAGCCAAGCTTTCAAAGTTTAGGGAACTGTCAGAACAAAGGTTTGCTAAAAAAAAAAAAAAAACAAACAGAGTTGTTGGTTTACTTTGTGACACAGTCTTTATTTGTATGAAAAAATAATTGTTTCCAGAGATCCTTATTTTTTGTTTCCACAACTCCACAGTTTACACAGTTCCAGCACTATACAATGCAAATGATGGATTGTGTTCGCAGTGCCAGCATCCTTTATTTTCTCTTATCCTAGTTCAGTGACCATGTCTGTTTCTTTTAATTATCGAACCTTACTCTAACATTATTTTGAGAAGATATTTTTCTTATTTCCTCACAGGCATTTCTGTGGTAAACCTCTTTAGAGCATCTCAATGCTTCACTTTCAAATTCTAACCAGAAAATAAAAGATAAATGGGTAGCAAATGTAGCCAGAAAGAGGAAAAGTTTTGGTAAATTTCCCTTGCCAGCTTTAAACAGGCAGTACTTTATTCTTCAGAGCACTCAACATTATATAGCACTTCAAAAAACCCAGCGCCGGCTGACCTCACTTGCAGCTGTGAGAGCTCAGAACCTCTGTAACCCGACTTCAAAGTCTTCAGTTGGACATCCAGAAAATGAGGCACACTTGTGCAAACTGATTTAACTGACTGCCACAGAGTTTCCGTGCGATGCCTGGGCAAGATGCAGGACAGAATCCAACTTGAGAGGCAGCAGCAGTTTCCTTCAGAAAGGTTAACTTGTTTTTTCCTCCCCTTTAAAAATTCGCCTGCCGCGTTCACAACCGTGTCGTTGCTGCAACAAATATTGCAGAGGTTCTACAACCAACAGTATCCTTCACTCCCTGACTTGGATTAATTTCCAGTATCATATGGCTTTTGCTGTAAAAGATGGATTCCTCCCCAGGGGATAGCACTCAGTCAGTTTAAAGAGTGTGCAACCATAATTGTACATTTATGAAAATGAAAATAAAGAAAGGGAAGGATGAGGCTACAGGAAGAGCTTCCATTTGGGGATAATCTTAACTTTTGAAGGTCTAACTTTCCAAATTTTTCATGCTATTCTTTATTATGTATATGTGTGAACATATGTTTGTAAATACCAGAATTTAGGGTGGGTTTTCTCCCTATCACATCATAATACAGATCTTTGCTCTTAATCAAATGATGCACCCGTGTCCTTACTAAATTATCAGACATATCCATATCCATCCAATGACCAGCATTGAAGGAGGAAAAGACTGACTCTCAGGAAATGAGTTTCAATCAGGTAGCGAGAGTAAAATAGATTTTTTATTTGTTCTTTCTACTTTTCTGAAAGTGTTCTACATGGTAGAGATATTTCTGTTCTTTTATCCCCTCTTCTTCTCTGTTCCTAGTTCTTACTTTAGTTTCCAATCTTTAGGCTTCTCTCAGTAATCTCAGTTTACAGGTCCAAATAGTCCTATTTTACAGTCCAGCTCTTTCACTGCCACCTTTCAATCCCATGTATTTTCAGCCCCTGCTGTTTTTCCTTCAACCTCCTGATGGTTTTTCAGTCTCCCTAAACACTCTTCTCCCAAACCTTTACATCCTCATCCACCCTCCTGTCATTTTACTGAGTCTGTATGTCCCAGCTCATTCCTTCTACCTCAGCATTCGAGCCTGGTATTTTCCATGTGCCCTGGGCAGATCCAGGAAGAACACTGTAAAACCAAAATCAACAGATTTTCCACTTCCAGCCCCAGCATTACTGCTCCAAGAAACCTGAAATTTGAATTGTGCAGGCTCACTGCAGTTTCAGTCTCTGAGAAATATAAGAGCATTCTCTAGCAGGGCATTTGAAGCATAAACAAGCTACCAAATTTTCAGGGGCGTGTTAGTCAGTTTGGATTTTCAGTGATAAACAAAAAGCTATTTTGTCATTAAATTTCAAGTGTCTGCTTCAAAGTTTGGAAGTGTTAGTGCTTCTCCATAAGAAAAGGTCAGAACTGCCTTTCTCAGGAACAGCTTAAACATCCTGCATGAAATGTCTCCACAAGACTCAAGCTGAAGCAGACACTGACATGGAAAACATCAGGATAAAGAGCCAACATTTGTTTAAATAACTTTTTCAACTCTAACAAGCACTAGTATTTAGAATAGCATCACACCAGTATTTATGGCAGTTCTTAAAAACTGAAGTGTCAAGGAAGTTCGGTAATTTAAAAAATCTGAATACCTGTAATTTATAAACAGCAATATGCAGATATTCTTCTTGAAGTTTCTACCTACTTATGTGTCTGCAAGCATGTCTGTACATACACAGGAGGTGTAGAGAGAAAAAAAGGACATGGCATATTCTATACAATACATGCACCACACGTGCAGACGACAGACCTACAGAGATCACATTCCCTGCAATTTAGCATGTGTAGTACTTTAAAAATCTCATCCACTGCTAGTCCACTGCGGCTTGCTGATGTTCTGAATCCTTGAAAAATTCCAAACAGCTATCATTTTAATATAAAAGATCAGTTTGCCAATATTACTTAGTTATACATAAACTGCAGCGTAGCACATAACACCTACATTGTAGCTCACCTGAGCACTGCTTTCTATTTGAGCAAATTTCTGATGTGTTTCTAATGTTTCCAGAAGTTTACTTTCTAATGTGCAATTCTCAGCTTTTTCATTAGAAGTAATTAATCGTTTTTAAATTTAAAACAGTAATACTATTTGTATTTTATTTCATATTTTATTGCTGTGCTATATTACAGAATGTAAACAGTCCTCAGCTTAAAGGAGTGTTCTTAGTAGTCTGAAGATAATAAGATGTCCACAAGGACTTAAAATACACAGACTATATGCACAAATTTGAGTTTGATTTTATATCACTTTTTTTTGCTGAATTTTTGTGTTCTATCAGCATTTCATGAATTATAAAGATAACTGGAGCTTTACATACCAGGTGCTGCTGCTTTTTCAGAGCTGTATACATAAACAAATTAAAGGTGCTTATAAATAAAGTTCTACTGTGCTTTTCTTAAGGACAGTATAAGATGGACACACTATGCAGGCTTGAGTTTTTACACCAGTAACTTTTGTCCCCCTTACATCTTTCAAACTGCATCCTGTCAAAACCAGGAGAAACAAAAGCTAATTCATAAATTGGCTCTTTTGTGATATTTTCTGCAACAACAACAAAAGGATAAAAGGTTGTGAAAGGGCATTCATTCTCTTGATTTTGCCTGTGCTTGGTACCTGCTTTTCATAAAACCCTAATTAGGTTGGGATTCTCAGAAGCATTTAGCTCCCAGCCCAACCTACTGAAATAGTAAGTAATGGAAGTGTTAAATTAGTATTTCAGAAAGGAATCACTATTGCTGCTGCTGCCATGGGACATAGCAGCACACACTAAACATGCTCATTCTGTGAACTGGGGAATGAAGAAGCATGAAGAGAAAAAGGGATTTTTCTAAGGATTCTTGGTATTCTGGGAATTAATTCAATATATGTCTCCTGACAGGTTATTTAATGATAGAATTGTCTTTTCTCGCATACATGTAATCATCTACAATCTGTCTGCAAAAAGGAGAAAAATTAGGCTAATTTTAGAAAATCTACCTAAGAAATTAAAAAAAAAAAAAAAAGATTTACGAGGTAGGGAAATTGCATCATTTTCCATTGCACCTAAAATGTTAAAATACCATTCAAGAAATAATGTGTCCTATCTTAACATTTTCCTTTCCCAGTTATAGAAGTTGCACATTAACATACTATTTTAAGCAGCATAGAATTCAATAATATTTTAAAAGTTTATAAAAGAAAGCAATAATTAGGCTTGACTACTAAAACTCTTTCAAGTAATCAGCACCAAAGTAATTTTTATTTACAATTAGAGAGGGGAGGAAAGGAGGAAAGATAATGGAAGAAATTAAAGAAATTCAAAATTGAACTTTCTAAGAATGAATTCAAATTTTAGTGTGAACAGAAACCCACAGAAAAAATCTCCCTGCTGCCAAAGAAATTTCAGTGGAATTTTTCTGATTTTAAAAGACAGACTTTTGTATTAATGCAGAAGTAAAATGAATACCTTATTTTTACATTCTGTTCTAACCTTTAATTTCTTTTTCTAGTGTTTGTACTTTATTCGTGTTGATTTGAAAATTATAGGATGAGTCAGGATGATTCTTGTTCCTCAATAACCCAAAACTGAGTACAGCAGCTCACCACATTATTCACTACTTACATCTAGATATATAATAGAATATTTTGTTTCCTGAGTTTTTCCACTGTTCCATAGTGTCACAGATGGTTAAGGAAAAATCAGCTCATTCTCTCCCCTTTTACACCTCTGTCACTTTGCTCTATTTAAAACTCAATGAGTTTTAAATGTTTGACAAAAGTAAAATTTGCAGCTCTGTATAATGGACTCCATGATTTTATGGTCTATTATAATTTTGTACAAACACCATCACTTTTTATTAATCCCTCACTGTTCCACAGGTTCTATTAGTTACCTCTCCTAAACTCCCTCCTGCTCCAGAAATGCTACTTACAATAGTCCCTCAAACCATCTAAAATTGTTTAACTTTACTACTACCCAATAAAATTTTTCCTGAGTTCTACTTTTCCCATTTCCACGTTTTTCTCAATTTACACTCACCTTTGTGTTTGCTTTCTACAGGAGACCTAAAGAAGGACTTTGTGTCCAAAATCTTATCAATTTTCTCCAATTAAACAAATAGATTTGGTCGTTTCTTCACTTTACAGTTCTGTGTTTCTAAGGCTGATGTCTGCCTGTGTCTCACAGCCACATTTTAAATGTTCAGTTCTAGCAATCCCAAAGGAGAAATAATTGCATAGGTTCACAAAGCAGATAAATGCTAGAGGAACAGACACAGTTCAGCTGCAATAAGCTCTCTGCAGTAGCTGACACCTTTACTTTAAAACAAAGAAGGAGGGGGGAAAGAGTTCAAATCTTACCGATGATCGATATTGGCTTTCTGGCAAACCGGATTCTTCCCTGGAAGCCAACATATTTACTCCTGCAGCCTGCAGACCACAGCCGGACCAAATATTCAGCACCGAAAAACACAACCAGGACTATTTCCTATCAGAAGTAAAAGGAGAAGATATCAGGGTTTTTTTTTTTCATTAGAAGTCAGGTTACAGTTTGCACATCTAATTTATTCCTATGACTAATACAAATAAGTTTGTTGAGATGAATGATGCAATAAAAAGGATTGTGCCTAATCTGTTTGCTTTTTATGTGCATATGTCAGCTAGTACATAAAACTGAGATATAATCTGTTCCTGAATGTGATTTGCATGAATAAATGGATGGTTTCATTCCATCAGTCTATCATAGGGAAAATCACGATTTTCTTCTTCTTTTGTTTCTTTCAAAAACTTAAAATTTTTAAAAATAAAGAGTGGAGGGAGGCTACAAGCACATAATTCCTAAAACTAGCAAGTATATGAAACATTTCTAGATCATGAAAAAGAATTTATGATCATAAAACCAAAAAGTGTAATTTCAATGTTTGTATACTTGAAATAGAATCACAGAACATGACAAAATGGAAGAGGCCCATAAGGATCAAATCCAACCCCCTGCTCCTTGCAGAACTACCTAAAACTAAACCATATGACTAAAAGTGTCATCCATATGCTCCTTGAACTGCCTCGGGCATGGTGCTCCCTGGGGAACCCATTCCAGTGACCGACCACTTCTCAGTAAAGAACCATTTCCTAATGTCAACCTGAACTTCCTCTGGAGCAGTTTCACTCCCTTTCCTGTCCCACTGCTGGTCTAATAGTTTGATGTCCTTCTTATATTGAGGCACCCAAAACTGCACAGGACTCAAGGTGGGGCTGCACCTTTGCAGGTGGGACAATCACCTCCCTTGATCACTGGGTGTGCTGGGCACCCAGGACACAGGTGACCCTTTTGGCTTCCAGGGCACACTGGTGACTCGTATTGAACTTGCCATCAACCAAAAACCCCAGATCCCTTTCTGCAGGGCTGCTCTTCAGCCTCTTGTCGCCCAGTTTGCACGTGTAACCAGCATGGCCTTGTCCCACATGAAGAATAAATCTCTTGCTCTTGTAAAATTTCATACAGTTGGTGATTGCCCAGTTCTCTGGTCTATCCAGATCTCTCTGTAAGGCCACTGTACCCTCAAGGGAGTCCACAGCTCTTCCCAGTTTAGAATTGTTGTCAAACAATGTATATCTGATTCCTGAGTCTGGATCATTTATAAAAACATTGAAAAGCACTGGCTGTAAAGTTGAGTCCTAGGGAACCCCACTGGTGACTGACTGCCAGTCTGATGTCATAACCCTTTGAGCCATTGTATAGCTTGTCTAGCTGTGTGCTGGACAGTTTATCCAGAAAGATTTAGTGAGAGACATACCAAAAACTTCACTAAAATTCAAAACCACCACATCTGCTGCCTTCCTGTGGTCAGCTGTCAGTGACCTGGTCATAAAGGGAATTTAAGTTGGTTAAGCAGGACTTTCCCCTCATGAACTCATGCTGGCTGTAACCAGTGACTGTCTTGTCACTGGTGTGTTTTTTGGCAACCCTCAAAACAACCTTCTCCATAATTTTACCAGGCACTGAAGTGAGGTTGATAGGTCTGCAATTACCAGGGTCTTCCTTCTTACCCTTCTTGAAAACTGGGACAACATTTGCCATCTTTCAGTTTAGTAGGACTTCTCCAGTGTCCCAAGACCATTGAGAAATGATGTCCCACAATGACATCTGCTAGATCTTTCAGTATCCTGGGATGAATCCCATCAGGCCCCTGTGCATTCACCTGGAGCAGCAAGACTCAAACAAGTTCAGGGTCGACTGGGATTTTATCATCCTCCCAGTCATGGTCTTCCAACAGAGCTCTGGGCTTCCCAGGGCCCATCATTGTTTTCGAAGACAGAGGTGAAGAAGGCATTAAATGTCTCTGCTCTGTCTACATGCCTATTTGTGAGGTGACTGATCTCATCAAGCAATGGCCCAATGCTATTTCTGATTCCCCTTTTGCTATTAACATATTTTTAAAAGTCCTTTTCACTGTCTTGCACAGCACTGGCCAGCCTGAACTCTAATCAAGCTTTGGCTGCACTAACTTCCTCTCTACCATGGTGGACAGAATCTCTGTAGTCCTCCTGTGTCACCTGTCCTTGTCCATACATTTTCTGCCTAAGTTCTAGAAGATCCTTGCTCAGCCAAGCTGCTCTTCTGCTCCACTTGCTTGACTTCTACACTTTGAATTGCCTGCTCCTGTGCTCTTAAGAGATGGCTCTTAAGGAGTGACCAGCGTTCGTAATAGTCCCCAAGACCTTGGAAAGCAGATTCCCAAGAGACTTTACCAAGTAGCTCCTTCAGCAGCCCCTAATCTTCCCTACCCACACCCAACATCAAAGTTTCACTGGAAGTTTTTCTTCTGTCTCCAACTTTTGAAACTCAACTAATTCATGGTCACTGTGACCAAGACAATCATCAATCACCACTTCACCCACAAGTCCCTCTCTTATTTACAAACAACAAATCTAGGAGGGCACCTTTCCTAATCGGTTACCTGCACCAAGAAGTTATCTTCAACATGCTCCAGAAATTTCCTGGACCTGATTTTATTCTCTGTATGACATTCCCAGTTGATATCTGGGAAGATAAAATCACCCATAAGGACAAGAGTAGCTGACGCAGAGATATTGCTTGATTATTTGCCTAATATTTATATACTATACTATTATATTATATTATGTTATGTTATATATAATAATTAATTGGTGTTGTCATTCTGGCTGGATGGTCAAGAGTAACTCCCACAATGACATCTGATTTATTTACTTTCCCCTTCATCCCTACCCAGAGGCTCTCAACCACATCATCACCAGCTGTAAGCACCATACAATCCAACTCTTTCCTTACACACAGTGCCCCCACCCCACCTCGCCTGCCCTGCCTACACCCTGAAGATCTTAAAAACTGTCCCTCATTCCCCCCCCAGTCACTGGACTCATCCCACAAGGTTTTACTTGTGCCAATCATTTCATAGTTCTGGGACTGGGTGCAAGCTGTGGGCTCCTGGTAGGTGTCTTTGTTCCTGAGAACCTGAGCTTTCCCTAGGATGGAATCCCACCCTATCCTTAACCTGGAGTGCTCTGCTGTGGATCTGGGTGGTACCAGAGCAGCACACCTCGCTGACTGAGGTGAGCTGTACATACACCATGTAAGATAAATGAATTACCTATATTTTAGTGTTCTTTCCCTCTACAGCACTACATTGCAAAGCACTCGTGCACAACCAAGGGTAAGATACTTTGAAATACTTCTAAAGAAAGCAGATTAGTAAAGATCACCACCTGGACAGATTTGTTGAGATCTTTGTTCCTTCCTTCCTTATTTTCCTCCACCATTTCAATATGCTAGCACAGCCAAAATACAGCTTCTAGGCTTTGTTCCAACCCAAACTGCATCCAGTAACTCAGAGCCACCAAACACCTACTACATAATTTATAGCTTCGGAAAATATTTGTATTTTAACTTAAACAAGAGTGTAATCTGCACCTGGGGAATTCTAAAGCACCCAAAGAGTGCACACACTTAAATCACAATTTTCACTGAGGGACAATACCAACGTGTCTTTAAAACCGACACTCTGGATGGCTGAAAAGAGACCAAAATATTTCAAAGCTGAAAACCAGATAAGAAAAACTCTAAACTAATATGCAAAACTTCATGTCAATTTGGATTTTTAACAAAGTTAGGTTCACGTTTCTGTATTCACTTCAGCCTCCTTGTTTTGCCTGGAATGAGAACCAAGAAAATGTGCACAGTCTTCCTCTGTTTTCATGGCACTTTCAGCCGGACTAAACCAAGTATTAGTATAAAGTTAAGAAAGTTTACAGCACAGTTTCCAGGCCGAAACACAAGAAAATACGCAACAAATTAACTCTCCAAGTTTGATTTTTTAATTAATGTATTATCTTGAGCATCCAGAAATAATTCTTCTAAATTTGTGTTCTGTCTGAAATCTGAATGCGAACATTTATTCAAGCATAATAGTCAGAGCAAAACCCAAGAACAATCTGCAGAGGAAAACAATTCTTACATTTCTGGAATCTTGCAAAATGCTCTCTCACATTAAATTGTCTATGTTTTTTAGCAGGTTCCTGGTATCATCACTCAGTAGCATTTGTGTTCAAGTCACTTATCAGAGATCTCTTATTTCCATCAAAGGAAGCAGGACACTTTATGGCAGTGGAAGAATCATTTTTACAGATCTGCATATTAGAATCACTGCATCAGTTAGGTAAAAAATTGTATAGAAAGGAGACAAGCAGATAAGTGTTAAGGAAGCAAAAACTTCTTAGATTTCGGTTATTCCTTGATGATCTTTTGAGGGTACTTTTAAAAGCTGAAATTAAAACTGTATCTGGCCTAAGGGTATTTTAGTCTCAAGGCAAATGCCAGAACCTACAATTTCATTTCATCTACCAACAAGAACCCATCTTGGTTATGTCCAGGAAACCCTACTGAAGTAAATAAAGTTGCACAGTTAATGAAAGAAAAAAGAAGGAGGAAAAGGAGGAATTTGCATCTTCAAGACACTTGAAATTAATTACTGATCTCAGTTCATTTTGTCCATGACAGGTGTCCATATTACCAAAACCACAGCAATTAACATGTTTGTTGGCAGCCTCAGACAGGCAAAGACCAAAAAGGCATGGAAACTGGACAAACAGCATAGCTCTATAGATGGTCCCTCAAAAAAACCCAAGGAAGATTATGAAACTTACACTCTTGTTTTGTGTACTCCTGATGTAAGATAGGAGACATCCATTTCCAGGGCTGTCAAGGCTGATCAAGCTTCACCTCACTAAACTCACCTTTAAAAACACCCCTAACCTGCCTCCTTTTCCTCCTCTACACATAAACACTTTTCAGAACCTTAAATTTATTGCCTCATATTTACCTTCTGGTAAAGAAAAAAAAAACCCAGCAGTTTTCTGGAAAGTCAGAAAAAAGTACTTAATCCCACTGGAATGGCAACAAATGACGGTGAGGACTTGTGGACAAAACATGAACCAGATTAAAATCTGCAAAAATACTCTGCAAATTAAATTTACATTCATTTGTATGACAGTTTGAGATCTTTCTTCAGCTTTCTGAAATTTTCCAGAACCCTTGCGTTTGAAATGGGATTAGACTCACAAGGATCCCACAAAACTTTTTCATTTAGGCTCTCAGCATTATTTTTCCTCTTCTCCTGGAAATGGTCAAGGAAGAAATACAGGATGAAGGATTCTCAGCAGATTTCATAAACCTGGAAAGCCATTTGGCATCAACAGAAAGCCAGGGATGAACTCCTCTAATGAAACTGAAACCAAAAGTAACAAGTAGGAACAGACCATTACCTCATCAAAATAAGAGACACATCAGACTTGATCAAAATAGAGCTCATAAATACCCTTGGCTACTCTACCTTGCAGTCAGCTTTGAGTGTCAGCCTTACACTTTTCTCAGCGACCCTTCTCTGAACTCCTTTGAGGAAAGGAAGGGGAGCAAAAGCTGTGTATCCTTTGACCAGAACAGCTGCCATAAACTGTCAGAACATTTGACGTGACCACCTGAATGATCATGAGTCATTAGCAGCATTCCATTATTCTGTGCTTCTCCCTTTTGTCTGGAAAAAAGACCCAAAGCACACACCTACAGAATATTCTTTGCCCAGTCAGGTGGAAGGCCTTAAATTATTATTTTTTTTAATTTTATTTTTCTTAAGTCTAGCCACAGCATCAGTCTCCCCTCTGCCCAAATTAATCATAAAGTAATACATAAACATGTTTATGCTATTCTTAGTATAACTCCATTTTATTAGTTTTATGAAAAATATGAAAAAACTAAACTTAAAGGAAAATATGTATGCAAATAACTTCCATCCACATCTAATTCAATCAGCCAAATAAGAAACTCTTGTGGAAAAGCCGCCAACTTTTACCCAAGAATGTCATTGAGGACTAACTAAAAAAATGCTCGCATTAGCACAGAAAATCAACATTTTTATACAGGGGTGTGTGTAAATGAAATATATAGCCTGGAATTTACAATCTATTCCAGTACAGTTATGGATAACTGCACTGGAGAAGCAGGAGAAGGGAAGTTTGGCTTCAGTGATTAAAGTGCACACATGAAAAAGACGAGTATTTTCTCAGCTGCAGCTGTGTTTTAGGTGGAGAGCACACACAAGGCTCTCTTCACTTTTTTTATTGGAATATTTAGGTGCTCAGGTAAAAGGAGGAAGTGGGATGGCTAAATGAATAGTGTGTGCTCACGAAGATTCAATCAAGGAATGGCAGCTCCAGACAATGAAGCCTCAGAAGCAGGCATAAAGGTTTAATAGTCCAAATGTTTGCACACGTGTACTTATGTCCAAAATTTAATCTGATAACCTGTCTTCAAGGTTTCCCAGTTCTTAGAGTTGAAAATGTCAATTTAGTGACCTGTTTAGCTTAATAGCTACTCAAATGCTATGAAAACCTACTGATGCTGAAAATATTTATTTCTTACCATCACGCTTGCTCTTACAAAGATGACAGACATCATATGTGAAAATACAGTATCCAATATGCAGAAGAAAAAATGCCAAATGCTGCTAAGAGTCCTATAGTATCATTAGTTTGGTCAGACTTACATCTTTTAGATTAAACCAGTGCACTGAAATTTTAGAAGTCTGTTGTTTGGATACAAATGGATTTCTTTAACATTTCTTAAAAAAATGTTTCCATGCACACCTGATAAATATGCTGAATTTGCTGACTTCATAAAGGGACTATCCTTATCTTTCAGTTTATCAACATTTGCTGTTTCCTGTATGGAATGAAGCTGTACACCACTGAGGGAAGCACATGTGACAACTACCATTCAAATAAGCTGGGTGAATCAGAGAGATTTTTTTTTTTCTATTTAAGCAGGCAACAATTTTTCTACAAAAAAAATTAACTACAGCATCAGCTATTTTTGAGCAGGACTTTTTTCTCAGTTACTTAATTCTTAAAGATACCACTAAGGCAAACATAATCAAATAGTGAATCCATCAGATTCAGTAAATTAGTGCCTGAAGTTCTTAATTTCTCTATAGATCCACTAGTACCCCACAGGAGCCTTCCAGCTCTCCAACAGCATGTCCCTGAAGGGACCACCTCTGGTAGGAGGGGAAGGGTTTAGCTTTGCTCCTGAAGTGGATTTATCCAATGTGAATATGCACTTCAGAATTGTAAATAATTATTTCCATGTTTCTTAACCTTTTGATTTGGGAGGCTGTCAAAATTCCAAGGAGCGGAATTGAAAAAATCCTGCATGTACCTCTCCACCTTCCTCTCACTCCCAAGAAAGAAATGTTTTTTTAGTCTCTTGGGCCACATTCTGAAACCACTTTGCACAGAGAACTCTGTATAAAGCCAGAGGTAGTAAAATTTGACTAAGGGCATTATGAGTTGGCCCCTTGTTAATTTGCCTCATAGTTATTGCACAGTGATTTCCATTTTAGACAGTTCAAAAGCACACAGCAATCACCCAACACAACACATTCTGTAATGCATTAGGGCAACCTACCAGGTAATATAACCCACAAGAATAATTGTTTTATAATTCACATCGAGATTTGATTCTAGAAAGGCAGTGGCAACTGAGCAAGATCACTTAGCAGACAACTTAAGCTCATGGAATGTGTTGAAAGTGCTGTGGACTCATTTTTTTTTTTTTTGCTAATATGTTTAATGTATGAAACAATATCCCATATCTATTTTAATAATAAAATATTCCTGATCTGTTTTTTCATCTTCCCACAGATCGACATGAAGTTTAGGAACAAACAAGGATTTTCCTCCTTTTTTGTCTCTCACAAGTTTAGAGGAATAAAAGAATAGAGCAAAAGCTTTTGAGTCATGTACTTATTTTTATTCTACACTAACATAGCCTGACTCACAGTTTACAAGAATTAGTGTATTTTTCTACTGAGGCAGTTTACCTGCCAGTGCCTTTAAGGGACCAGACACCTCATTAACACCTGCTTTTACACAGGCAATATACACTGCACTAATATCACAAAATACCACTAAATATTATAGGACCTACTCTACATGCCATAACCTGTAAAATATCCATTATCAGCAGGAAGAAATGATGTGGTGAGGCCAGCAGGAGCACCTGTGAACTTCAGGTATTTGACTATCAGTGTATCACTTTATTAAACAGACCTGGAGATAGCCTTAAGTGTTAATGCCACGTGGCAAAGACCAGATTTAGAATTATAAATTGGCACAAAGGCAAGAAATAGATAAAAATTCCATTACTTTCTAACACTGACTGCTTTGATGAGATGGAGAAAATGCCCTCAAACCTATTAGAACGTGCACTTCACCATAAATCATAGAGATGACTCAATTAGGCTTGTTGCAGCCTTGTTTCTACTCTGCAACAGGTTGAAGATGGCACAGCATTTGATGATTTGACTACATAGCTTAAATGGGAGAAGGGGCAAAAGCAGCAATAAGCAAAAAGAACAGGAAAGCTCCCCCACTGCAGACAGGAAAAGTGTGTCATCTTTTCAAAACACTCACTTTGAAAATAGTGTCATTCAAAAAAGAAAAGCCCTCCTGATGTCCAGTTCAGAAACAGAGCAGTCAAATACAGACATGCCTTACCTGCTTTAAGTAAACCAGCTATCACTTGGTACTCTGAAGTTTGGGTACTCTGAAAAGCCTTGCCTGTATGTACAGCAGGAAGATGTACATGTTCACAGCATATGATGCAGAAGAAATCATATAAAAGCAAAACTGAGCAGTGACTTTGTGAGAGCCACATAACAATGGGACCCATCTGCAGCCTAGAACTCTTCCCTAAGATCCTCCCCTTAAGCCCTGACTCCTAAGTACAGCCACAGCATGAGTCTCTGGCCTGAAAAACTTAGGCAGCAGCTGATGTGGGAACTCCTGATCTCACATTTCAGCCTTTTCTCCAGCAGAATTTGCAAACATGGGAATGCCAATCCATGCTAAATGCAGTCACTACATGAGAATTGCTAGAAACCAAGCCATGCAAGAGGGCAGCAAGGACCTACAACAGAGGCAACAAGTGAGGACCCTGAAAACAGAGTCTTTATAAGGGTATTTTGTACCCCTGGTGCAGTAGTGCTATGAACTACAGGTGTTTATGTGTTTGGAAGATATGATGCTGCTTTTCCTAGCAAAGAAACACGTCAGAGGAAAGCAGATGCATGAAGTCTGTCTCCAAGAGGAAGAGGTACCACAGGACCTGATCCATCTAGAAAAACCACTGGAATCCAGGATCCACCCCTGTTGAAACAGGGAAGGTGATGGCAGCTGAAACACTAAGAATATCCACCTTGTTTGTGACTCTGCTTCTGGGACAGCACATGCCCTTTAAAGTCTTACCCAATAAGCCTGAAAAAGCTGCAGTAGGAAATCACCCATCAGGAGAATATGAGCAGAATGTGGTGACCCCTGGTGAAAGAAAAGACTCAGAGGCACTTTAACTGTTTTAATAGATAATAGTTTTGTAAGAAAGTCTTCCTTTTTCTTTTCACTGAAAACAGGCCACTATCAGAGATGTAACACTGGGATAATTAAGCATTTGGTCCAATCCAGTATATCAATTCCTGCACAGTTTTGCCACTATCACTTAGCCTGAAAATGCTGCACGGATTTCACATTTGGATTATGTGCTCTGACTTGGAAAGTATGTTGAGATGAACAATATTTGGTCCCTCCTTCATTCCGGTTGCAATGATAGCAACATTACATATATCATGACATACAATTAAAATTAAATTAATGAAGTTGAATCAATATGATTTATAGCAAAACCAATCTATTTTCTAAAAGTCAAGAACACTCTTGATATTCTTAAAACAAAAAGTAATTAACATCATGACATTAAATCAGAGAACACTTCTCACCTCTAAGACTTTCATTATACAAATTGATTGTTTATTGTGGTCTGTTACTCACGTTGTGTAAAAACATCATGTTTATGATAAAAATAATATTTTATTCTTGTTTTTAGAACAGCACAATTAGTGAAATTAGTCCCACAGCTATGAAGATCTCTTTTTGCAAGTTTTTTTTACAATAAAAATAAAAATCTGTCTTTTGCAAACTACCATGGTGACCTCTCCTGGTAGAAAAATATATAACCTCTAACCATAGAAAACTTAATCAGATTAACCCTCAAAGGAGGAAATACATCTGGCCCACTTTATAGTTTCGTTTTTATATCCTTAAAGATCTAGATGCCATTTACAAATCAAAACTGACACACAAACTACTAGATATCAAGAAAACATTACAGCCTCCTGCTGTATAAGCAAAAGCCTAATCAAGAGGTTTTGGCAACTTTTTAAAAATAATTTTGAAATAGAATCATCATAGAATCAGATAAAATTATTACCTATCTATTAGGGAATTAAAACATGCAATAAAAAGGAAGGATAAAATGTTACTTAAAAGTGACATGAAGAAGAAGGGATGAAAAAAATAGATGGACATAAGCATACTTTACTGAAAACATAGTATTTCTGGTATAATTTTTTTAAATTAAAAAAATAATTTCCATGAAAACTTTATGTAAAAATACTCCTAAAGATGTTTAGCTCCTGTGGGGCAGGTGATTCTCTCCCTCTTTTCCACTCTCATGAAACCCCACCTGGAGTCCTGCGTCCAGCTCTGGGGCCCTGAGCGTAGCAAGGGAAGAGACCTGGTGGAGTGAATCCAGAGGAGGGACACAAAGGTGATCAGAGGACTGGAGCACCTCTGCTGTGAGGAAAGGCTGAAAAAGTTGGGGCTGTTCATCCTGGAAAAGAGAAGACTGTGTGGAGACCTCATGGCAGCCTTTCAGTATCTGATGGGAAGCCAGAGAGGGACTCTTCATCAGGAACTTTAGTGACAGGACAAGGGGGAATGGCTTCAAACTGAGAGTAGGCTTAGATTGGATATTAAGAAGAAATTCTTCCCTGTGAGGGTGGGGAGGCCCTGGCACAGGCTGCCCAGAGAAGCTGTGGCTGTCCCATCTCTGGAAGTGCCCAGTGCCAGACTGGATGGGGCTTGGAGCAACCTGGGATAGTGGGAGGTGTCCCTGCCCATGGCAGGAGGGTTAGAATGGGATGAGCTTTAAGGTCCCTTTCAACCCAAACCCTTCCATGATTCTATGACTTCAAGGTTTGCCTGTGGTCATTCAAAAACTCTCTGCTAATACATCAGCAACTCTCTGAGAATAGCTCAAGACATTTTATGCTTTGAACAGCCACCCAGCAATACTAAATATGAAAATATGTAAAGCTGTTGTGTAAAAGAAAGTAGAGTTTATCCCTCGGGAAGCCAACATGTCCGTGCAAGTTTGGTGACCTCCCAGAGAAGAAAGTGGCTGAAGCAGCATAACACTGCAGTGTTAAATCTTAAAAAAATATTTTAGAGATCATTCATAGAACAAGGAGTGTAAAAGGAAGACTTACATACAAGTTACAAATATTAAAAGTCAAAAAGAACAGTTAAGCAAGCCAAATTTTTATACTGAAAGACATCATAAGCAATCAGCACGGATTTGATCAATCAGTTCAACTCACAGGGAAAATTTCAACAAGTGAAAGCAAAAAAGTAAAATGGTTGGAACTCTGGGAGATATGGTCAGTGGAAACAGAGTTGATCTATGACAGGGATCCAAGGTAATGTTAAAAGTGCATAAATTTATTTTAAGAACAAGTAGATAAACCCCAATTTTAGTATTTAAGGACTACTTTTTACTTTTTAAATTATTTATTGCCAAATCATCTCTAAATTTATCAGTGAAGAGCTGAAGTATGAAATTACTTCAAGCAGGCAGGGTTTCTAGTTAATTCTTAATTTCTCAGAATATGCATTTTGACAGAATTTTATGTTACAAAAAGACAACAAACAAGCAACAGGTAAAGACAAAAAGAAAACTGTCAGGTTTTTGCCTTCTTCAAGATGAACACTGTTCAAGAGCCAAATTCCTGTCAGAAAAGCACAGGCAGATGCAGCTCTGCAGATCGGGCAGGAATGGCAAACTCATCCTGCATTCAGTCACATGGAATTTAAGGAGCACTTATGAAAACCTTTGGGCAGGAAGCAGATAAACACAAAGGAGTCAATTCTATCAAAGACAGTGAACAGTGTTGGCTCAAGATTGAGTGTAGGAAATCCCACAATCATTGTCCTTGACTTCTGTTTGGAGAGAGTTATTAAAAAGGCAAGTCAACTCTGTCAAATATCTCCATCTGCACCAAAAGTTCACAGAGACTAATTAAATAGGGAGAAAAAAAGACTGCTAAACACTGTCTTGGAGGGCCTTCTTGCTATGATATTGTCTCCCTGGTAAATTCCCATAGCTTGTCTGAATGATGATAGGTTTCATACTGACAAGAAATTACCTTAGAGCACCCAGATGACTTAAGAACATTAACATAATTAAGTCTTTAAAACACAAAGACTTTAGTGGCTTAGGACTCATCTATAGCCACATCTGTTACTAATGTCCCATATCTACTCCAGTGACACATAGTATCCAAAATTGTATTTGTCACACCACCTCACCCACTCCAAGAAAATACAAAAAAACGTTTGAATGTCTTCAAGTAGTGAATGCTATCCTTCTTGTCAGGCCCTACCAACTTTCAACACGACACTTTTGAAGTTGATCCTTCCCAAGTGTTAATCTGCCTCAATATAATGAAACTGGAGTTTTTTCACAAGTGGGAAAATAATACAAGCATCACATACTAGTATTTATTTGCTCCTGACACACTACCAGGGCTATACAAAGAACTGCAGGGTCCTTCAACCAGGATAGAAACAAATCAATTTAATCTTGAACTCGATCCAATAGATGCTTTGGCCCAATTTTCTTTCTCACTATACTGGCAGTCTCCACTGTTCTCACTTTCAAGAGAGAAGAGTGGCATAGAAGACAGGATACATAGGGATGTGTTTTCACATTTTGGTGAGAGAAACTGGTTACATGAACAGTCAGCTATGGTATGAAGTAGATCAGAGTAATGATCTAGTAAAGGGCACAAAAATCTCCACCTTTCTGTCAGGTGACCTCTCTCCTGGGTAAAATGGGAGACCCAGTTTGAAACTCCTTCAGGTAAAGGTGGGGAGAATTGTCCCAAGCAGGAGTCTAACCATTTAGCAACAAGAAACCTCACAACTCTGTGAAAAAGAACTCATTTATTTCAAACCAAACTAAGTTTTAAAGACAAATGCTTTCTAGACAAGTGAATCTACAGTAGCCAGCAGAACAGCCAACCTCCACGCTGGCCATGTCTAGGAAGGAAACTAAGGGAAGAGCAGGAGGAAAATAAACTCCAGAGAAGTATGCTCCAGGTTGGTGGAAGAAATTGTTCCAGTGCTGCCACTGGCTATGCACAATCCATTTGTCAGGTGATAACATCACTTAAAAATAGCTGGCAATGCTGTGTGGGCACTATGTGAGCCACACATCTGTCTTCATCTGGTTCTTTTTTGTCCAGCAATATGTGCCTGCACATGCACATTCCACCTGCACGGAACCCATGGGTGCAGCACTGAACCCTTGCCAGGACTGCTGTTTCGGGTGGTGGCTGTGCTGACCTGCCATCATGACATCTCAGTGAGTGTAAGAACATCACAGAATACTGCACTTTGTTGGACACTGAGTGTGGCTTAAAGGCCAAGCAACATTTGTTACAGGATTAACATGAATCGAAATCTCAAAATAACCCAGGGATCCTAATGATGGCTCAGTCAGTCGCACGCAAAAGCTGCATATCTAATGTAGTCTAAGCCACAGAAAACAAATAAATAACTGTTCTTTATTTTCAAAGCAGATGGAAAACCAAATTCCAAAACACATTAAAAGTCACCACTTAGCAAAAAAACCTGCAATGAGAATACTGAGATTATCACACGCTGAGATCAAAGGATTTGAGTGGCTAAAATATTGATATCATGAGTAACTGTTTAAAAGTGATTTCTTCCATTTTTATCAAGGATGTTTCATCTCCATTTCTAACTCAAATATGAAGAAGGGCGGAGGGAGCAGAGGAGGAACATTGTCTAGAGTCTAGTCTAGTTAATTGTACTTTTATTTCCCACCTCCTTCAAATTAACACTTAAAAACATTGTATGGTATTGTTTCCACTAAGTATTGTTTATAGATAGCTGCTGGATGTGTTTTCATACTTTTTAAGAGATGTAATAGCTCAGGGCTCAGTTACATTTCATCTGTAAATCAGCCACACAATCAATTGAGAAAAAAACTATTCCCTGGCTACTGTGAAAAGAAGCAACAACCTTTCCATACCTCCAAGTGAGGAGGTTTTTCTATCACACCACCTATTGTTTAAATAACTATTTAATATCCCACTAAGAAGAATAGGAAATTAGATAGGTAACACAATGTTTTTGGAAAATACCAAGCACAAAACTGCTCCAAAACCCAAGATCCCATGGATTGGTAACAGTTAACAAGCACCATCTTCAAAGCCAAATCACTGGTGCACAGAAGTGTGACAGAAGCTCTTCCTTCCTGTTCTATTTATTAGCAAACCAGGCTGACAGAAATCACTTACCCCCAAGATTCAGATACTTCTGGAAAGCATGGTTCTTGGACAATTTTTTACCATAAGACTTAGAAAATATATGTTTTAAAAATCCATTCCTATAGAATATCCTGTTCCGTGTTGCATGAGACTGATGAGCACCAATTGTCCACTATAACAGCTACACCTTAGGAAAAACAAGTATATAAAAACTGCTAATCTAAAAAGTACCCTCATAGTTAAAAGATTTAGAAAATCATCATCCCCATTAAACTAGGAACTTCCTTTAATGAAATCAGGCACTATTTAAAATGCCCTGGTAACATGCTTTGCATGAGGATTTTTAACAGCTGCCTCCCTTGCTCACCCAAAGCAATCTAGATTTAGTCAAACTGATTATTCTTTCCCAAAAAAAGTTCACTTACCATCCAGAAAAGGGTTCCAGTGGCAAATTCAGAATAATGCTCTATAGTAGACAGTACACTGAATATTAAACATATCAGCACCAAGAGAAATCTGTAAAAAGAAAATAGTGTTTAGTGACTTGTCAAGTTGAACTGTAAATTTAGATCCAGTTTTATCTTGCATTCACATAACTTTTTGCACCACAAGTACTTTGTGTTTAATCAGTTAATTCTTCCTAGTCAAGTGAGTACCATCATTTTGCATTCATTAACTTTTAAGAAAAAATAAAAAAAATGTATACACACAGATATAAAGGAGTATACAAAAAGGTATAATATAGAATCCTAGAGTCATTTAGGTTGGAAACAGCCTCTAAGATCATTGAGTCCAAACATCAACCTAACACTTTCACGGCCACCAGGTGCCACATCTACATGTTTTTTGAACACTTTCAGGGATGGTGATTCCACCACATCCCTGGGCAGCCTGTTCCACTTATTTACTCACTGATGCATTTTGTATGTGTATATCTGTATATATAGAGAGACAGAGCTACCAACAGAGATGCAGGTTTAGCCTTTGCAAAGAACTACTTGCATATGGAACACCCAGAATACGTGTTTCCTTCAGATGGAGGGCAGACTGAGCCAATATTCTTTATGCAGCACATTTAAACCATGACTAGAACCAGGAAAACTGGGGGAACACTAATTTCTGTGGGCACACAAGGGCCCTTCAGCTTTCCTTTTCCTCTTGTAGGAGTGCTGAAGAGTTTTAGACTGCCTTGGGATCCCCAGGAGCACAGAACAGAGGATGATGAACACTGAAAACAATTCTCATCCCCATAACTGGCACTCTTGGTCTGGTCATTCACACACTGCAAGCAAATTGCAAGTACATGCTAACATAGACAATGCTGACTTGTTCAAGCCTAAAACTGGATTTGAAGTTATAAAAAAACCCAACTACTTCCATTCCTATGGCTCTGGAAGGACTCTAACACTGTTAATCAAAAGCTGAGATTTGAGAAGATCACGGCCACCATTAATTACTAGATTTCTTCAGCAGTAGTTAGAGTTCTACATGTACAACTGTCTCTGAACCAAGTTTGTGTTTCTTCAGTATTTGCCTATCCTGATCCACACTATTAACATGGATTATCCAAGTTCCTAATCAACTGACTGAGTGCTTTTTAGCAGCACCCAATGGACAGTGGGGTACTTCTAGTTCTTTTTGAGTTGAAGGCAGGAGGATAGTATCTGATAGCTGGTTATGTAATTGCTCCATCTGATATCTGCTATTGTGCACTCTTGTACTTAAATGGTATAATCTGATTCATATGGGAGGATTCAAATATGTTTTGGAAAACATTCTTTTCTTGTGCACTCAAGAGGCTCTAAAAGGCTTATTTGTATGATAATTCATGTATGAATTTAATTGTAGTTGAAATTAAAAGGTAGAAGAGATATAAGACACAAATACAGAATTTATAAAACAGTAGTAAACATAAGTGTACTGTTATCAAGTATTTGTAACTGCAAAGCTGAAGGAATATTTATGGCAATCTAGGATCTATGTATTTAAACCCCAGCCAGAGAGGCATATTCAGCATACGACCCTTTCTAATAAAATTTGAGAATCAGTCATTACCTGAAGCAAAACTATACATTTTAGCAGACCAAAGAGTACCGATGAGTCTTTAGTTCAACAGTGTGAAGCTGAGTTAGCACTTTATATTTAGTGTTTCCCAAGGCCCTCGAGCATGGCCAGCAGGCTGAGTAAGTCAGCTCAGTGAGGCTGTGCTGGGAGGGCTGGGACAGGCAGGGACACTGGGGAGTGACTCTGGCAGAGAGTCCCCAGGATGGGGCCAGGTCTGGAGCACAGGGCCTGCATGGGAAGGCCAACAGCACTGCCCATGATGCAGGAGCAGCCTTTCTCTCTGCCAAGGAAAATGACCCACAGGAGCGGTCCCAAGGAGAGCAGCCCTCACCCCATTGCCCCCTGCCCTTCCACAGTGGGGCAACTTCCACTCCACAACCTCAATTTGGGGAAAACCAGGCATGTCCCCCCTCTCAGGGTGTGGACCAAGCCATGAAAGCACAACGGGCTCCTGGTGTCACCAGTAATCTCAGTGAAGGCACTTCCAGGCTGTTCCAAGAACTCTAGCAGTGGTGGGAGACTGCCACAAGAATTTCCGTGTCCCTTCCTGCTCAGTAGGGGTTTCTGGCAGCTACATGGGTGATAGTTGGAGAGGAGAAAGGGGACACAGAGGAGGAGGAGCAGGGTGGGGTGAACTACAAAGCACAAACAGCCGGTCTGTTCCGAGCTGCAGCAGCCCTGCAGCCCATCCCAGACAACCCATCCCCATACAAGATGATGGTTTTGGATGCTCTGGAGGGTCAGCCACTGCCATAATGTCTCACCACGGCTGAGGTCCCTCCAAGCAAAAGGAAGCAATGGTTGACCCTGCAAGGCAGCCATCCCCTCTCCCCACCAGCTTGGGCTCAGCTCCCTCAGGAAGCCCCCCTTGCCTCAGTCAGTATCTGCCTGTAAGGCTGAGCATGCTGGGCTCTTGTCCACTGCCAGAACTGGGACAGGGGTGTCACCTGGATGACAGCTATTACTCTTACTTCTCTTGCATCAGATGCTGTTCAGGAATGATAAAGCACCCAGCAGAAGCTTTGTACATTCACTAGAAACCATGATCATCTCACCTGAGTTTTCTTCCCTTCCACCTTTAGCTACTTTCTCCATTTCTCTCCATCACACAGTTCAATTTCTTAAGGGTTCTCTACCTTCATAGGTTTCTGACACCTATTTGCACTTTAAAAAGTTCTCTACCAATTATTTACTGTTACAGTATAATTACTGTGTAGTTACTGAAGAATTAGTCAAAGTACTCATACTTTATTGATACATCTTAATGATTTCTTCATTAATGGCAAATATCCAGGGCTGAAATGTCTTTAGAAAAAATAAGGCTGAACGAGGAAAGAGATCCAGGTAATACAACTTAGTCAAGTTCTTTTAGCACGGGGTAGATCTCAGCCCTGTTCTCAAGATTTACTAGTTACACTGCCCATCACCCCATCCTGCTGCTTTGTTCATGTCAACATACACAAGTTGTCAAGCATATTATTCACGAGGTTTACTTCCATTCCAAATGTTTATCTGTTTGAAAATGGTGGTATGTTATAGGGGGCACAGAGATCTATCACAAAAAACCTAACTTTGCCTCAGTGAGCTGCTACACTGACCAAAGATAAGCCAGCCAGCAGAGGGGGCAGAAGTCCAGCATTACTAGAGAGTTATACTTTAAAAAATGAAAAACAGAGCAAAGTCTTCAGGAGAGACACTGAAACACAAGCCAGTCTTTGTCAAATGAAAAAGAGCAAGTTGGTAAGGAGTTTACAGAATAAGGGTGTTGCCAGCATCCAACACCAGAATAGTCTAGGCATGGGAATATGCAAAACTTTAGCTTTTCCTTAACACAGTAGGACTGTTTTCCATGTAAAGTAAATGCAGATATAAAAGTAAGGTAAAGCAGGGTCATAAGTCTCTTTTGCTTTATACATTTAATGAGATCAGTACATTAGTACACAGAAGCCCTTGCAGGCACTGAGTACCCCACTCTGTTGGATTCTGTGCCCCATCAGTTCTTTATCCAAACATCTTTTACTTCCAATTAGCAATCCCAGTGATGGGTAAATGGAGAATGACACAAAATGGTGAACAGACTTATCCACACACCAGGGCAGTGCTAAAAGCACACAGAACTTGGCTCTCTTTCAGTTCAGAGCACGCTTCAGTCAACAGTCAAAGGAACTCAGAAACCCGCCTGGTCCCTGAAATCAGCATAGCAAACAACTCAAGCAAAAATGGACCAAGCACTTCTTGAAACTAGTCAGTCTGTTGCTTCTCATCTTTTTTATGAAACTGTTGTTCTATTCCTGCCATTACTGCAGATCTTATTTCTAGGCAAAATGCATGTACAAAGGTATGGTAACTCCCTCCAAGTACAGCCCTTTCATTTCTTCCAGATCCCTGCCATTTCAGTTACCTCCTTTCAAAATACCTTTGTCTTCTTTTACTGCCCTCACTAGTAATAAATAAAAATCCAAGGGTTATTCCCATTCTAAATATTGTCTATCAAGATCCTGAGAATGACAGTGCACTTTACACCTTCTCCACTCTAAGATAAGCAAAGAGAAGAACTGGATATCCCTACATACCCTGAAGATACTATCCCTACATCTTCAATGACATTTCCTATTAGGTCTCAGGAAAAGTAACAAAATTTGTAAACATCAAAAAGAACAAAAAAAAAAGAGAGGTTTACAAAAAATTTGAGAAAAAAAATGTCGCAAAGTGCCAAGATGTAGGTGCATAAGGATGTGTAAGGGAGGACAACTGGTGCCACTTTTTTGCTAAGGGACCCAGAACTGTGAAAATGCTGCTAATACAGCCTGCAGGTCTTGTAACTTCTCGCTAATTGTTGCTTCTCTCCTGTTTTTATGTATTAAGACACTCTCTCCTTTTCCATTTCCAAAACACACATTAAAACCATTCAAAAGACCCTTTAAATTCACTTATTTTACAGCACTATATCTTCTGGCCAGTGAGTGTCACTCCTTCCCAACAAATAACAAAGGCAGATCACATGAACAGAGTAAGTTGCAGTGGGGACAAAGTCTATCACAGATTAATCACAGATTAATCAAAACCAGCAACAACAACAGAAGAACCAAACCAAATCAAACCAAACCACATAATAAACAAACAAATAAACAATGTAAAAAGACTCCCCACGAGAACATAAAGAAAACAAGCTCAGTTCAAAGGCAGTTCACCTAGTCAACCAGTAAACCATGAACTGATAGTGAAGATGTTGTCCCAGTAATCTGTAATCACAGAAAAGCTCTGGCATAAAAACTATAGGTTTAGAAAAGAAGACTGCAATAGTTTGTATGGAAATAGAGACATATGCTGCAGATACTGATCTGTTGCACAGCTCAGCAGAGAACTGCAGTGGCAGCATTCCTGCATGCAGTCTGTCAGCAGAGGAAAATGTGTTTTATTAAAGAAAAAAGATCTCTTTTTGAGTCCATCTTGGCTGAAAGATACAGCCATTAAGTGCCCTCAGTTGTAAATCCTAAAACAATCTCAGTGATTTTTCACTTTTATGTGATGAGAACACCATATTCCTTTTCCAGCTAGGCAAATTCTGTGGAGAGAAAAATTGTGTTAATAGACACTAAAACTGCTAATAATTACTCAGACAAGGCCCTGTGGGCTCTGATCTCATTCTGTCCCAGTCCCCCAGTATTTGATCTAGCTGGAATAAAGTGAGTGCATGAATACTGCCACGTCTTGGAGCAACATGTGCCCAGGGAGCAGTTCAGCAAACCTGCAGTTCAATAGCTGTGCAATCTGGTTGGATGTTGAACAAGATTTTCTGCATTTTATTCTTTCCATGAGTAACGTGAAAAAAAATATTTGTTTAGCTGGCATATACAGCATTACCCATTACACAGAAGATCCAAAATACAGAAACACATTTTTTTTTCTACTGCATGTAACTGCAGTAAAAAGCTGTCTCTTCAATGCTACAAACAGACAAACCAACACCCTCAGTTCTACTGCGCAGGCATGCACTTAAACATGATAATTTTCTGTTGGCTTCCTCCAAAAGAACTTTACCATCCTTTTTGACTCCTAGAAGACAGTGCAAGAAGTGCTTTCAACCAAGGCCTTCCCAATACCAAGGGCTCTTTTTTTGATAACAGCTCCCCCAGATGCTGGAAACCTCCCCCACTAGTGATGCTTTACATTTGAAACATACCTAGTCTTCCTTTTGTCCATGGAACCCCAAACAGAAGACCTAGACCTGCACTAATAATCTTGCTGTGCAGTCTGGGGGCTGCTGCAGTCTGTGATCTCCATGAGGACAGAAGTGAGAGGGAATGGCAAGAATCTAATTACTACTCCTCACAACTAACATGAAAGCAGATCCTCCCATCTCCCACATGAAGTATTGAGAAACTGAACTTGAAACAGATAAGGGATAGTTTCTGGTGTTATCAGCCAGAGTCAGACAGAAATGAGATGGCAAAAGTAGCAGCGGCATTTTAAGGTAGATACAAAAAAATACACAAATCCCCAAATGGTACTGTTTCAAGCAATTATCTTATGGTATATGATCCCTTAACACAGGTAGCAGTTCAGGGGTGGACACAACCTCAGTGTGAAGAAGCTGGGACCGCTCTCCCCTCTCTCACTGGATATTTGTGTCCTGGAGGGGGAGGCAGAACAGGGTCGCAGCTGAGACCCTTGAGGTGCCATTCAAGACCCCTGGTTCACACAGCAGCCCCATAGACAGGTTTTAGCCACTGCTGGCAATGCCCCTTGTGTGCACTTAGAGCAGTTTATACTCTCAGTGCTCAGCATAGACTGTTGGAAAGAAGCCACGGGGTTGAGTTGGGTGAGTGAGTGGTATCTGTGTTATGACAAAAGTGCTGGAGACAAGTTGCGAAAGCAAAGGTTAAGCCCTCCCTGTACCCCAAGTAAATCCATTGCCATAGAAACAAACAACCCTTTAGCACCTGTCTCCCTACTGGAGTGGAAGATCATTTCTTCCTCCCTCTGATATCTTTAAATCACACTGCCTTCATATCTTTTTCAAGGCTACAGACTCTGTCACTGAGCCACGCACCAGAATGCAGGTTAGTTTTGACAAGTCTAACCTCAAAGATAAACAGCTTAATTAATTGCCAACTGATCTGCAGAATCCAACAAGCTATGGCTCTCTTGCCTCTCAGGCAATCAGAAAAGCTCCTTGTGGATTGCTCCTAACAGCCTCTGGAATGCTAAACATAGCTCTAACCAATGACCTTTTTAAACATACCGAGGAAAAAACCTTGGGTGAGGGCCAAATTCCCTGTAAAGAGCAGAACAATAGCTCAGTACATGGCACAACATGCAAACCTTTAGACTCACCAGTAAATCACAGAATATGCTGAGTTGGAAGGGACCCACAAGGATCAATAGCACTCAGTTTGTCTCAAGGTCTCACTTCAGTTTTGGTTTGAGAAACAAGCTGTCCCTCCTAAATGCAACAGTCAAGTCTACCAGTGTTAACTTGTCAACAAGTGACAAACAGATCCTGGGTCTCCCTAAATATTTCTGATCAGATTTCTGGGATACCTACAGGTAGGACAAGCGGATGGGGTGTGTTTAGTATTGCTGGCTTGGGGTGAAAGTATTTAAAGCTCGTCCTTGTCATGTGGCAATTTCCCCTTCCCCACCAGCTGCCAGTGTGGCTTTCCTGTTCTCCCCGTTATCCACACTCTCCTGCAAAGGGCAGTTCTCTGTGCTGCAAGGGCGTGAAAACAGGTTGTGATTGTTTACTTGCTGGCAAGTAGTTATTTACACCAACAGGGAACAGTTTCTCCTGTTGGCAGCTGTTCAGTTCCTAAAGGGAAGAAGCTGATAAGGTAGAGACATAAATAATTACCAACTAGTAGAGCTAGTCTACTCTTTCTTATCCTAAAAAACCAGAGGTGTTACTTTCCAGTATTTTGTCCTCTTGAGTCTGTGATTCTTAAGGATGTTAAGCCACAGTTTGAGCCGTTACTTCAGCAAATACTGTTTTTCTTTTCTACCATATAGCTGCTAAAAATAGAGAAGTATTTCCTCTCAAAACACCTGAATTTCTTTTCCTTCATTTTTTTTTTACTTTGCTGAAGACAGAAACTTATTACCAAACACCTATTTGCAGACTCTTCCTCATGCTCTATTTAAAAAAAAAAAAAAAAATTACTTATCAGAGGTAAGAGGATTATCTGAGAATCTCCCATTTGGTTTCAGATTCTCATGTAACACAGTTCACACTTACTGAACATGAAGTGTCAGGCTTTCCCGAGAAACATCTTGCTAAGGTAAACTAAATTTTAATATTACTTGATTTCTCCTAAGTTCCTCAAGCCTCATGTAAACACAAAAATACAACTGCTTTTTCATCAGTGTTTTTAGACCATCATCCTTAAGGCTGTTTCATGTGTTAACAACCTCGGGTGGGCAGTTCTTTTGCATTGGACTGTTGATCAACCAGGGTTACAGGTTACAAATGAGTGTTTCTCTGTGTCCTGGTCTTCCTAAACTTTGCTTCCTTTTGGAGAGTAGCTAGTGCAACAGCAAACATGTTTCTGTTGTTATGGTAGCCAGGGACAAATTATGTTTAAGAGATTTAAGGACCACAAGCACTCTTTACTGAAGCCTACACTGGGAACTAGTAGGTTAACTATCAACACTGAGAGCAAAATGATGTCAAGTACTTTATCAGGGGTGAACCTTTTCAAGGTCATGCTATAACAATCTCATTTTCCATGGAAGACAAACCTAATGAAAGTTCTTAAAGGCGAACTTCATAATTCATAATTCCTCTTTTTAAGTTTATTTGGTGGGGGTTTTTTTAAGTTTTGCAGCAAATAATGCCATTTCTAGCAAAGACTGTGCATGTAGGTTTTTGTGTTTGTCTTCTGCAGATAAGTGTTCTTCAAGTGTTGATATATGAGATTCTTGTGGGAATTACCTCTTGGACAACAAAAAGAGATGGGTGAGGAGGGGGCAAACTTAAATTCACAGGCAGAGAGATACTCTGTGGTAATCAAGTACAAAATAGTAGCTTTGTGGCTGCCTGGGCTTACCAAACTTCATTGACTCTGCTCACTTGTGTTTAGGGAAAAAAAAAGAAAAATATGAGTTCTATAATGAGAGAAAAATCAACCAAAATTATCAAAAAACTATTAAAACCTATGCTCTGTAGCATTCAGATGCCTTGATCATGGGTTGCTGGTGATTTTAACACAACCAGACACATCTTTTAGCTGCTATTCCTTCCTTGAAACTGAGCGACTGTGACTCCACCATATGAAAGCTCTTCAGCCAGATAATTGCAAATGGCTTGTAGGAAACCCTATCTTTCAAATTGCTTAGGATAAAACAAATTATCTATCTGCTGTCTGCTCCAGAAGATTTGAGCAACCTGGTCTAGTGGAAGGTGTCCCTGCCCATGGCAGGGGGCTGGAACGAGATGATCTTTAAGGTCCCTTCCAACCCAAACCGTTCTACAGTGCTATGATGTGAAGCCAAAATACTCTGGTCTACTAATACACTAGGACAGAAAAAAATCCCATTGCTTCAGCTGGACTTAAATTACAAGAGAAAAAGATTGAATTGAAGCCAATATGTCCAAGTAAATCTATGCAACTACACCCATTGCAGCTTCAACTTTTTCCTTGATGATAGACTACAGAGTTGTCCAGAGGAGACCAATAGCTGTAAGTCAGCCTGTTGTTAAGGAGAATAAGTGAATTCAGCCAACAGAAAGTTCTTTGAGAGGCTCCAGCTTTTTATGTTAACTGGTCATTTTGTGGCAGGAAAATTAAGGACAGCATTTCCATTTTTCCTACTATAAAAGTGCAAGATATTCTCATTCCTGAGTGCAGGAAGCACTACACTTTCTTCTAAATGGGACTATACTGTCTTATGTTGAATAGCCATGTCCTTCTAGAAAACATTCCTGCTAGTCCAAGTAAAACCTCATTCCAAGTCCTTACATATTTTTGTTATCCAAAGGAGATTCTGACTAAATCATAAAGAGAAGGTTGTCCATGTGCCTTTGTGGGCAAGTTTTCATGTCCCTCAGTTTTCTCATAAATCTATTTCCAGGTTCCTGGGGCTTGATGTTTGTTGAAAAGTCTTGTGCTTATACATATGTGATCATACACAAATTAGAGTTGGTTGGAAATTTTGGTAAAGGAGCAATTTTTCTGCTGAAAATACAAATATGTTAAAATTAGAAAGTAGTCTGGGAATGTGTTGGTTTCAGCAGAACTGGAGAAGGAGACCAGACAGGTTTTACTGGAAACTTGCCTAGCTTTGGACTCTACTAACAGGGAGCCTGCCTGGCAAAGAGTTTGGGCATATCCGACTAACTTTTTTTGCCTCAGAATAAAATATTTTCAGAGATTTGAAGCCCTCAACCAAAGGAAAATCCCACCTTTCACAGAGATATACCGAGGGTGTCTAGTTTTGGTTTTTTCTTCAGCTCATTCTAGGTTGCATCCAGAAATGCCCAGTAGCCCCATTGCTGGCAACGTGGAGTTACCCAGCTGGCTCCTAGCAGAAGTAACCAGCCAGTATTTCTACAACACTAGAGAATTTAAAATTTAATGTACAAATACATTCACCTGTGTATATATAAATCATCACAAACTGGTTTGAATCAATAGTTAATCCCAATGCTGTTCAAATCACAGCATGAGCCACACATCACACAAAAAGGTCTCCTGTTTCAAACCACCTTTCTGAATCAACTGACTGAAGTTGTTATGTTACTTGTAAAACATCCACAGTCCCTATTAGTAATGGCAACTTCACATTTTCAAAATGTTTAACAGCCTAACTTATTTGCTGTTCCTTAAAGAGCAGTAAGATTTGGATTTTGATTTTTCAATCAGTTTAGCTGGCAGTAGTCCAGAACTGACAAATTGCATTCGTGCATCCATTACACCAGGAGCACTGATCTTACAGAAACCTTTTAGTCAGTGCCCTGCCTTTCCTAGGATTTAAGCTCCCTGATTCCCCTGAGTGCCTCTACCTTCCACTAACATCTGTCCTTCTGTGTTTCTCTTGTTTGCTCTTACGTCCCATGTCTTGTTACCAGAATGCCTGGATGTCCTCTCCCTCCCTGGTCACAGGAATAGAACTTCCATTTTGATTCTGTATCTAAGACTTTCTAGAAGACATATAATAGCTTCTTTAAACAGTGACAGAAGCATTTCATCATCATGACATCAGTGTTCATGATTTTGATACATTTATCACCAACCTTGACTGGAAGACAAAAGAGTCAGCAGGTTTAGGCATGTGATCTGTGACACATCTCCACAGGGACAGGAAGTTACTACCACCATTTACAAAGCAACACCAACCTCTTTGTAGTAGTCATATTAATTAATGTTTCTTAGGCTCAGTATCAAAAAAGGGAAAGAACAAATGCATATAATGATGCTCTGCAAATATATTCACTAAGTGAATGCCAGCTCAATTATCATGAAGACACCTGAAACACTTTTCTTCTTGAATTTGGTACCATGTGGAGCCCACAAGTTAATGAGCAATTGTAATGTTAACACCATGGAATATCTTATTTTGATGGTTTCTGCAAGAACAGAGTTTTCTCCCACAAAAGCATAACCAAATTCCATCAATAGCACCATATCAATGTCAGAATACAGTATTTGTTTTCACTACAGAAACAAATGATTTCACTATAGAAACAGCATTAGCCTGTGGGGACAGACATTAATGCATATTCATTGCTCAGATTATTACCAAACTGAGCTTTTAGAATAAGATGGATTGAATTTCTTACAAAAATGATGGAAAAAGTCATCAATAACTTCAAAAACTGGAAATAAACCTTACGTATGCTGTGGCTTTGTGCCCTGTGGTTAGGTTACTCTGTGCCCAATGCAAAGTACACTCAGATCAAAGTTCTTCCTTAGGAACTTTTCTAACATCTCTCTCCTGAAAAGACTCTTTAGTGCCAAACAATCTAATTAAGCTCAAAGTGAAGTGTTTTCACCTTTGGGGTTAATAATTTCTCTCTCCTCTATATAAATGTCTATTTTAACCAAACGTGAAGAAATGTATCTCTGACTTGTCTCATCCTCTGTCAATATTAGCTGAAACTTGCCAACTGGCTCAAAAATTTTTGGTAAGGCCCTTTCAGACAGACATGTTTAGACAGTGTGGTTGAAGAAACCTCATTTCCTTAGGAAGAGAGGTTAAGAATTAATAACTGTCCCCATGTATTTTTAGAACAGCCAAATCCTGAAACTTTAGAGAATCCTAAAGACAATTCCCTTTAATATTAGTGCACCTCCATTAGCAACTTAAGCCATTCTACCATATCATCCAGTTAAACATGCAACTCCAAGCAGTAAGAACAGTCCACTTTACTAAAATAAACAGTTCTTGAGTTTATTCCCTTTAATACTGCTCATCTTTTGGTGCCTGAAGTTTATCATCATAGATGAGGCATCTGCTTAGGACCTCTTGGTAGCTTTTTCACAGATGAAAAGCAGCTCCTGTAGTTCTAAACTGAAAACCTTGTCAGTTCAATTTCTGCATAAAATGCCCAAATAAGTAACTGTTATGCTGGCAAGGAGCACCCTGAGCCCAATAATAATAATAAGAAGAAGAAGAAGAATTAAAGGCCCTATCTTATGAAAGCACACCATGTTCAGAACTAAGCTGTGACATCAAGGTCAGAGCCAGAATCTCAAAAGCAGCCATATGCTTATAATTACTCTGAACTTTAGTTGTTGCTTGTGTTGGTCGTACTACAATCACATCATTGGAAAAAGCAAAATATCTGCCTGCATTCTAGAGATAATTGTGGAAAGGACAGAAATGGGAATTTGACAGTCCCTTTTGAGATAAACAGTTATAAATAATGGGTTATAGGTTCCATTTACAGATAAAAACAGGAGCTGGAGAACACTATGCTGACTTACTTGCTATATATATTTAGTTCACTAAATGAGAGCTGCCACACTTAAAGAATCAAAATGTATGCAGGCAAGTGCCCCACAGTCATTAAAAGGAAGGACCAGATCCTTACATTTCTTGCCTTTCAATGTTCTTTACATCAACAGCAGTTGCATGCCAAACAAAAATGGAATATCAGTCAGAATGGTGGCTCTTAACTCCTTCAATTGCATTTACAGAACAAGACTACAGCATTTCTTACATGAAGTTGGAGGAGGTAAAAAAACCTGAGAGAGCAAAGTTTGAAGAGAAACAATAATATGAAAAAAACCTTGTTATTTCTAATTTGTCCAAATAATCTGAATTCTCTTTTTTTTTTTTTTTTGCATTACTCATGGTGACACAGGCTCTGGTACACAGAAACTTTTATAAAGGAAAAAACCCTTAGCTGGCCAGCCCCCATTTTATAAACATGTTTTTGATCTTTTGTACTTTCCTCCCGAAGTTTTAAGTCAGTGACATTATTGATGTTCTTCACATTTTTGTAAGGATTGTGCACTCTGAATTATTCAACAGTAATTCCTTAGTTGAGTTCTTTTCAAACACGGTGCCAGGAACATGTACATGTGTGTGCATGTTCTCTTTGAAGAAGCCATGGGAGTCAGTCTGAAGGAGGAAAAGGGTAACAAAATAAGCTTAGAGCATGTTTTCATATAAAACAGAGGCAATACCACAGTCCTCTGGTGGCAAAAAAAAAATAATAAAAAAGAGACAGAAGTTTTTGCAGTCTTGGCCAACTGGTTAGAACTTCCTCTCATTCCGTTCCAGCCTTGGTCAACTGGTTAGTACTGGTTGCAGCACCATCAGACCACTTGCTGACATGCCACAACTCCCTAAGATACCAAAAGCTACTCACTTTCTTGCTGAGCTCCATTTCTCCCCTTACAGTGAGATGTGACTAAGCTTAGGAGGGCTACAGTGAGGGCCAGAAGCAGCACATGTTCTGCAGAAGAAATGTGTGTCCAGAAGAGAAGGTGAGAGAGGGAACCTGGCTCTTTTAAAATTGGTAAACTATTATGTCAGCTCTTGTCAACCCATACTCTAGGGAAGCCATACTCCCTGTCTTTGCCACACAATCGACAGAGAGACAGGCAGCACCCCCTGGGAATGATTCAGAGCAATAGCCATTACTCCCTCTGAGTCACCATTTGGAGGAGTTGTTTCCCCGTAAATCATGAGGCAGCCTGGAGAGCAGACTTTGTTGCTAGGCAAATTCTGCATTTAGGAAATGTTTCTCAGTCAAACCAGGTGGTCTGCAGCACTTGCCAGATGATTTGCAATGTTACTTTGCAATTACTAGGTACGATTTTATATGAAATTCAACAGGTGATTACGACCCACGAGGAGCACTAAAAGAACAATAGTAGACAGTTCTTCAAGGTGCTGAACGTGTATTACTAACCTGGCAGAAGACCATCCACTTTTTCCCATATTGGCCTGTGTTCCTGCTGGTATAGTAAGTTGAACTGGCTCTCCAAGTATAACCAAGGACAACCAGAGGTGGCAGGAGCAAGCTGAATGGTGAAGGTGGATGAGGGGAGCAGAACTAGAGGTGGTTTGTTAGCAATGAGCTGCTAGATCAGCTCACCTCATCCCATAGGAAATCATGGGATATAAAGGCTTGTCTAACTTTTAAATGAGTGCAAGGTCTAACACTCATTTAAGAGGTGGCCAAACCAGCATGAAGTAACCTGGAACAGCTGCAAGTTCTCCCTTAAACTTCCACAGTGTTATACAGTAAGAAAATGGCAGGCCTGAGAATGCAATCTAAGGGTCCCTCCCATGGGCCTCCCTTTTGACTTTGACTTGCCTCCCTTTTCAACCAGCCTGTGGTTTCTCTAGGGCCTGCCAGGAACCCTTCCAGCTGTGCTAACTCTAGCAGTGATGCTGACATCCATTTGCTAGGAACTGGACTGAGACCAACAGCTCCTTTTGTATCTCCCCACAGTCATTACCACTTCTTCACTATTGACTTGGACAAGATTCAAACCAGTTGCCTGTGGGTGAAAGGTTCCTTGTCCCATCATGAATTCCACGCTCCCTCTTTTCCCTAGCTTCCAGCTGTCATCTCCTGCCCCTTCTTCCCCCCAGTGGCTCTCTGAGGTTCTTGACCATTTTCAGCTGTCCCACAGTTCCAACTCTTTCAGCCTATATCCAGCCTTCTGATCTCCAAAACCTGCCAGTCCTTTTTCCTTCATCCTTCCTGCTTAAATCAGATTCTCTTGAGATAGAGCAGTCCTTGAGCTAGACTGCTCTTGTATTGCTTTTCCTCCAGCTTCAGCATCACTGGCACCAGTCTCAGGTTCTATAATAAACCAGTCTAGACTTCTCTGTCTCCGTCCCAGGTTCTTCTCTGTCCATGTTTCACCACATGGAGGAGCTGGACTCTCTCGTCCACCCTTTGTCTATGGCCAAGGTGACCCACAAAGACTTGGAACTGTGGTGGGAAATGTTGCACTGCCATTCTAGCACTTTGAGGACCTACAGTTGATTCTGGTTTTGGTTTATGATCACTGCTGCCTGGTGTCTAAATAAGGGGCAAGAGTCTTCTTATCATGAAAACTGTCTGACTTCACCCCTCACCACTCAGTTCACATGTATTTAGCCAAATACACACAATATTCTAGCCTACAATGGAGCCATTCCAGTAGTAATTAAATGTATAAATGTTTCAGAAACAAATTCATCACACAAATAAGATTCCATTTGCAACCAAATTATTTAAATGTGTATATTTGCCCAGAACCTTCATTATCGTATGTATTGTATTTTTCATTTAAGAGATAAAATTTGACATTTGGATGTGATTTTTAAGCAAGTACATAGCTGAGTTTAGAAATCAAATCCGAGCCAGGCACATGCTTCTTTTTCTGGACCAGAAAAAAGGGCCATATGGCAAATAGCTGAACTTTAATACATGTGATCTCCGATACCTGAAGGCTCCTACATAGCCACAAGGATTGGTTGGTTATGATCAATGTATTGTCATTGCATGTGACAGCTGCTTCTCAAGCTCTCACTTCTTGTTAACTTCTCATTGAGATCCTCTGCTCTGGGGTATTGTAGGACTGAAGTAGTCCAGTGAAGCTGAAAAGTACCTGAGTGAGAAGGTTTTCAGGATTGGGAGGGGAAATTCTCAAGCAAACCCATTCACCCCTGCAAACATTTTGTTTTCCAACCATAATTTCACCTTAGAATAACTGCACCAAAACAACACAAATTCTAGGTTTAATTACTCAGTGGTAATTCTCTTTTCTAGCATGTGCTGTAACATTCCTTAAGAACCATGAGTTTATTCCCTTAAAAGAAACTTCAAGTATCAGACACATTGCAAATGTTACAGGAGATGAGATTATCTTGGTAATTTCAAAATGAGAGAAGGTCACCTCCTGGAGCACTTGCTTTACCAGGTTTTGGAAAGTTATCCTCTTTCTAGCAGAACTGGCTCCAGATCAGACCAGACTCCAGTGCCTCTTGGACAGAAGGTTCCCACAAGTTTGTACATAAGTTATGAGGTCTTTGTGGCATATGAAGGCCAAAACAACAGTGAAGGGACAGTGCACATCCAGCTCCTCCAGGCTACACAAATACCAGCTTGAAAGTTTGGACTTGTTGCGAAAATAATCATAATCATCAGATCAACTGTATATAAGTTACCCCAAACACACATGTATAATATGGGAAACCTTTTAAAAATTAGTCACAGGTTGTTCTCATTATAAAATTTATTGTATTTTAGACTAGTAATTTATTTCTTTAACTATGCTTCACTTTAATAATATTTAATGTTGTAAAGCATGTTCTTTCCAAAACAGAAACTTGTTACATAGATGAGCACACCATGTAGTTATTGGGATAATTATTAGGACAAATATCTTTCAGACAAAATTCTTGCCAAAAACTATGTCTCAAATGTTTCCTTTCAAGCAACTCAAAAAAAAAAAAAAAAAAACAAAGCCCAAACTTTTAAAAGCAGTCAGATTACATATTCTTTCATTTAAGTTAGTAATTCTTGCTTAAAAAAAAAACCCAATATTTTCTCCAATTTTCTAGTGTGGAGAGGGTGTATAGAATTTTATATTTTGGTTTTTTTTAATGCCCATTGCAGAATATAAAGTGCATATTAAAGGTCAACCTTTAAGTCAGAGATAAAAGCAACATAGATGGTGAAACAAATGCACTTTAGCAAGATTAGTAAATCCTAATCTCAAATAGGCTTAAATCATGACTATTTGCATATTAAAATATACACAAATTACATCTGTTTAATCCTTAAGAATTATTATATACTTTAAGCATAGTCCTTAAAAGAGGCTCTATCCTTTTACTTGGTGAAATTTAATGAATCAAAAACTCCTTTTAAAAAAAAATCCCTGTATGATGTTGAGGGGGTGAAAGGAAGCAAGTATTAATAAGACTATCTATTTTATGCCAAATGGAAGCATTAGGATTCATCCTTGTAATTACCATATATTTCTTTGGACACTTCCTGACTGCAGTAACTGATGTTTTTTCCAAAATTAAGTCAGGCCATGGAAAAGTTCATCTGAGACAAACAGCATAATTTCAACACTCTGCATCTCTTTAGGACATATGCTAATTTTATAATAAAAACAAGGCCTTTTGGCTCAGTTTGCATTCACTCCAGCCAGTAAAACTTCCTCTGGCCTCAGTGAGAGCACAACTGGACCCTTCCTACAGCTAAGATGACAAATTATCATTCTGTTAAGCAGCATTCAAAACAGTAATTGAGGTCTTGCTAAACTTGACAGATACCATAAGCAACTCAAAGAAAACAGTAACAGCTGTTACTGTTAAATTAATATGTTAACCACTGTTTTACAAGGGTAAATGGAAGTCTTAATTTTCTCCTTGCTTTTACTACACACACGGTATAATTAAAAACATTTTGCTAAATTTGTACTCATTACATGTTCTTTACTATAACTCAGTTCAAATTAGTGATGTTATGGTTACATGTTTGTCTAACAAATTACTTGTTTTGGTATTTTAGCAGGAGCAAAACAAACTCAGGAAAGCACGATGCACCTGATCACAGCTGAACCTTCCCCATCTCATGATAAAAATTGCAGTGTCTGAAGCGACAACAATGTAAAGCAGCTAAATCAGCAACAGACACTGCCATGAGCATACAGGACTTAACCCTCAGAAACACCAAATATACAGTCTACATATTTGAAAACAAATACCATTTGAAGATCAGAAAGCCCTCTTCTGGAAATGTTAACGGATACAGTGGCTGATCCTTCGAGACACCGGCTTTTCCATCACTTTCAGTGGGATTACTCACGCCACAGGTTTTCAGCCCAGGACCTCAAGTACTCTGATTTCTGGCTGATTAAGTGGCCCGTTTCAGATCTTTCTCACACCAAAGACCATGTGAAAACGCAGGTACTTACACAGCAAAATGATAGATAAAACACTTCCATCCACTGGGCCTCTCCAGGAAGTTGTAGACGTCTCCCTGAGTGCTGGTTTTAGTTAAATAGCGGCCACGGAAACACTCCACGGTGCGGGCCCTGCCGGCCTCGCCTTCCGCCAAGGCTGCAGCCTTTGTGCCTTCCTCGGGGTTCTGGGGAATCCTGGAGCCATTATTCATGGAGGTTTCTGGATCCAGCGCCACGGAAGAATACTGCATGCTGCTTAAGTTCCCCCTGGCTCCCAGCAATGCTGCAGATTTCCTATTTCCATTCATGTTGCTCAGCTGAAAAGTGGAGCCTTGTTCCTCTCCACAGCGGTTATCCATGGGGTACCCAACAGTTTCTCCACTATCACAGGACATCCTGTAACAATGCACAGGTATTACTAACTCTGATCAATATTTAAAATCATGAAGAAGGTATTGTATGTCCTCCCTGTCCAGTGTGTTCTCCAGCAGCCGATGACTTTGTGCTGTTATCACAGAGCTTCGCTGTGACACAAGTGTGAGCTGTCAGCCTGTCACCTGCTGTCACTCACAGCCTCTGAAATTAAATCAGAAAAATGTATCAGACAATGACACGTGCTAGACACCAGATGTAACAAGAGTGTCTGGGAAAGGAAAGCGTGGAGACTTCTGGAGGAAGGAAGAAAGAAAATTAAGATTCAATGTTACATTAAGAAAGAACATTAAAACTATTTAAATAATGCAACATTCGTAGAGCAGCAGAGCTGTCTTGAGACCTGATCCTATGAGACCATTTTAAGCTGAGTAGTTCTTAAAGTGTCCTGATTAGAGATGGAATTGTGAAAATTTCCTGGAATTCATAAACTTGCTGTTTCCCCAAACACACCCAAATGAGGTTTGAACTTCAACACCTACACTTCAAGAGGTCTTAAGTCTTTAGGACTTGAATAAATTATTTCAGTCACCTAATGGGATCTGATCTTGCAGTCCATGGTACTCTGGAACATTTTTTCTCAAGTGTAAAAAAAGATAATGTCATTAATGCTAACTGATATCAGGAGGTTATTATTGCTAGAAAGAAAAAGATCAAGGACTCCTGAACCGATTCTCAATTTTCCTCAAGCCATTTCGTGTTTGCAGCTACTCTTAAACAAGTACTTAGAAAAAGCAGAATACACAATAAGGTTTTTCTAGATCAATATATGTTTCATGTGGCAGACTTAAATTGCTGCTAATACTCAGCAGAGTATTTAAATTTAATTTAGTATTTTAATTAATTAATAACTTTGTGAGATTGAGAGCAGCTGTCTTTTGTACTGTCTTATTTCTTACATACCACCATGAAAAGCTTCCTCATTTGAAATACCTAGCTAAAATGAAAATATGAAAACATTATGAAAAGCTGAGAATATTAAAAGTATCATGAGAGGTGACTTTAACTTCAATGCATTGCTGATGTTAATGTCAAAATTACGTCTGTAATGGCACATTATAATGTACTGTGTTATCTGCAATATAAATCCCACATATTAAGGTGTTGCAGCGGACTGCTCCTCTGTCAGAAGACACATCTACATTTTGATTTACTTTAGCTTCAGCAAAATAGGGTATTTTAGAGAGAGAGAATTTCAGCCTTCACCCCCTCTTTTTAAACGAAGCTTATTTTTGGTTGTTGCTTAAAGATCTTCATGTGTATTGCATGAACTATCATCTGAACAGAGCCTCCAAGTTACTCCACAAAATATTTACATCTATGCATTCTAACATGATTTGTTACACTGTGCTCATTTCTTAACACTGGTCATGGAAAGGCAAATATCAGTTCACATTTCTACAACAGTCCTGCAGCAGATAGAGAAGTACATCCTTTCCCTCATCAGTTTTCTTAAACAAAAGATGGAGGAACCAAACATTAAAATTAAAACACAAACCCCTTCATCCAAGTCAACCTACAACAGGTACAGAAGTACCAATGAGAAGCACATTCATCACTTTAGGATGCTGAGGCTGCCCAGACAAGTGCTTGTAGCAAAGGCTGGCTACCCATAGTGGCAAACAAAGCTACCTGATACACCTTCGCTGGCTCATCAAAACAAGGGATCCCACAGACACACAGCACAGAAACCAGCTGTCAAATAGCACCTACTTTCTCCTGTTGCGTGTCCTATTCCTTCTCTTGGCTGCTGCCTCGGCTCCATACAGCAGATTCCCTGGATAGGTGCAGGCAGAGGAGTTGCCTGGCCCTGCCCCCAGCTTATCAAGTCCCACCCTAAGGAAGGCAGGGTCCCTCCCTTTTGGCTGCCTTATATGGCTGCCCTTGCAAAAGGCAGGGAAAGAACCAGGGAACGGCTTGGACGACTTCAGAGAGAAGCTACTTCTGCCTCTTCCTGTTGTCAAACCCAGCAATCATAAGCAGCAGCTTAATTTTGCTGAGGATCGCGGTCCTTTCTCTCCCAGGCCTTTTCTTATCTGCATACACTTAATTGCAATGGGTTAAAAGCAGCATTTCCTTTATTGCACATCTTTAAACCCTGAATGAGGTGTTACTTGTGGCTGCAGCAGACTTTTACATTGAGTAAGTCTAAACAGGCAGCTTCAGTTGTTTGGGGTTTTTTCCATCAAAGTTTTGGCAAAGCCAAAAGCAGCACTTCATTGTTACATTAAGTAATGGAAAATCAGAGTTCTCAAATGTTGTTGCCTTTCTGAACTGCAGCTCATCTTTTGTATTAATTTGGGAGGAAGAGAATCCCAAACATAACCATTCCAGCATCAAACTCCTCATTTTATTGTTGAACTTTCTATTCAGGAATGAGAAAGTGAATACTGCTATTTGTCTCTTTTTCTCCCTTTTGTAACAGAAAGCAGACTATTGTCTTCAATGCCAGCATAAGCTGCTTCCCACTTTTCCAGAGCCACATGGCCAAGAATGGAACAAAGGTAACCATTTCACCTTATGGTATCATCAGTGGGGGAATGTTGCCATTGCAGAGTCTTCGACTTTTGTCATAATTGTTCATGGGGCTCTTTCTTTGGAAAGATTATTCCAGAAAGTTACTTTCTTGGTTTCCCAGTTATATTTCCATACCACTGGAAACAAAACAACCAAAAAAAACCAAACCAAAACCTCTTAGTTCCTTTCTTCTTTTTTTTTTTTTTTTTTTTTTTTTTAAATACACAGTCTGATTTTACTTCTCTAAAAATCAACCCCTCCAGAACATTTTCCTTGTACTGCAGGTGAGCAGACATCAAGAACTGAAAGCTGACTGGAGCCATACAAATCGTCCTCCAGGCTTTTGCTCATGCTTCTTCCTTTAAATTCTTTCAGTATCAATTACTACATTTCTACTCTCTGCTCTATTAACTTTTCCTGAATATAATTATTCAAGCTCTACAAAAGTAGCTTTAAAAAATCCAACCTACAAAACAAAACAAAATACCCCAATGAAACATTAATTATCTTGAATATTTTAAAGTTAAAAATAAGTTTCCTCTGAGGGAAAAGTGGTACCCAACTTTACTGCAAATGTAGAAACTCAACATAATAGCAGCAGGTCTGAAACCATGGCAGAATTAGAAACTAGAGCACCTGTCTCCTATTTCTTGATCGAGGAAAAGATGATTTAGTTAAAATTTTATTAGACTAAACTGTAGAAGACATGAACTCACTCCTTCACGTATCCCTCAAATGTAGCAGCACATCACATCTTTGGGTCAAAAATCTCAAAAGGTAGTTAGTCACCTAACTAATTTATTACTTATGTGAAATGCATGATTTCAGGAATGTCTAAATGTTGACGTTTTCATTGCTAACATTATATTATATATAACACCCTGCAACTGCATATATACAAATGTGTGGCTTTTATGGCTGGGCTTACTTCGTGTGTTTAATTTTCACGGGTCTGGTGGCGCCCACGTGCTCAGAGAACCCATCTCCCTCACCCTGACAGCACTGCATTTAGCACTAGGCACAGCAAACTTGGTAATTTATAACCAAAAGGCTGGGATGGGGAGGCACAGGGAAATGTCTGGCTTTGAGATGCATCTTTGGATCCCTTCTTGATGAGAAGACGCTTCTCAGGGAAGTAACCTAAACACAGCACCACTGACATCATCCATCGCTGTACCCTCTGGGGGTTGTATTTTAGAAGAAAAGTGTGAATGAGTCATGCTAGAAACATAAAGGGATAAAATGGAACCCAAATCCTAGAAAATATTTTGAAGGGTAAATAATAGATGAGACTTGCAAAACATTCCCGCGCTCCTCTGTTCCTTTCGAATTCCATTCTCAGGACGTAAGCTTTCTGCATACTGTGCTCTGGAGCATCTGCTTTGGGTTTGTGAAATGCACTTCCAGGACTGGATACCTAGAAGTTGGACACAGCTGAGTTCACTGCAGAATGTTTTCCCAGCAGTGATCATGTAAGAGCACGCATTCAGCTTGTTGTGCCCAGGCTGCCTTTAAGGGGCAAAATGCCAACCTTTGCTTTCTGCTTTAGCTTCCCAGCCTGGTGGGCAACTGGTCTTACAAGTAAACCAAAGCTTACTCTGCATAACTAGGGATCTTGAAATGAGGTATAGGCTTGAGCTTCAAGGTCACATTACAGTACTCCCTGTACTTTTCATTTTTGAACTGTAGGTTGAAAAGTGGGGCAATATGTGTCTTGCAAATATGTCAGGCAGTTGTCTGTAGAGCACTTTTCTTTGGTTAGTCCTGGTAAAAGAAGGGAACTCATGATTTCAAAATGGTTCTTCAGATTAGGTTGCTTGTGAAACTGGGCCAGCATCTGGAGTAACACTTGTGAGAGCTCCTGTCCTTACCTTCATTTATTCTCAAATCAGTGATTTACATCACTAAAGAGCTATGGGATAGTGTGTCCTTCCACAAGGTGGGTGTATCTGTGGGATGTTGAATGGGAAGCATCTCTGATACAAAAAAATGTGTGTGTGAAGAAGGTATAAAGACACCATGGAATGGCATTGTGAGGAAAAGAGGACACTGCTCCCAAGCATTGGCTGTGTATAATTCTTAAATGTTTTGTGTGATTCACTATTGCTAAGTTTGCTAGCATTTATCAATATTAAAAACTATAATGGAAATTCTGAAAACTTGTTCTTTAAATTGCTGCTCTGTGATGCTCCTTCAAGGCTATATGTGAAATCAGCACTTAGCTGGAGAGGTCGATGGACATAAGCCATTCAGATCAGGTGGGACCCCCCATCTCTTCAGGCCGTATCAGACAGTTTGTCACCTGCCCCCCACAATCTGCCACAACAGGCAGCTGCCTTTTCCACTTGCCTTTCAACCACATTTAGCAACAATAAATCCATCCAAAGGCCAGCTGGGGCACGTGGGATAGCACTGCACAATGCCTTACAAGGTCTCTGCCCAGGAAGAACAGGTACAAACAGTTCAGCTTTTCACCCACCGAGATGAAACCCAGGAACAAAATGTCACCTGTCTCCCTTTGGCCCAGTATTAGGAACAGCTTACCTTTTGAGGGAACATTCCCAGAGACGACTTAAAAACCTAGAGGTCATTGGTTGTAAACAGCAGGTAAATCCCTACATTATGAAGCTATGAGAACAGCAAATGGCTGCTGAAGTCATACATTTCACCTCTTTATCTCAGCAAATTTATAACTGCTATATGGTTCGGGATGAGGAAAGATCAGCAGCAGAAAGAATAATTTTTATTGATTGTTAACTCTTTCCTTTTGTGTAATTTCTCCTGTATGTCACCAGTTAAGTAAAACATCTCTTTTGAAGTCAACACTATCCTTATTTCACAAAAGACCTTAGTTATTAATTACTTTAAAGACCTTAGATACTAATTATTCTTTGACCCACATATGTTCTCTAGGCAAGACTTGAAAGACTTGAAAGAAGGAGCATGGTGATGGAAATTATTCTCTCTGTGCATTTGTTCTCACACAAAACATCACCATTTTAGAATCTTTATCTGTGAGTTTTTCTCCCATTTTTATTTCTGCTGGGTCAACAGCCATCCAACACTCATCTCTTAAAGAATGCCCATTTGCATTTTTTCTACTTTAATTACAGCAAGGATGTCACGTGTTCAGCTTTTTTTTTTCTCTGTGTGTGAAAAATCCCAGATAAGCAAAGTAATTGCTTGGCTTAACTATCATTCCACAATCTTTCAGGATAGTTTTCACTTTTCCATGAAGAATTTATATATTCTGTGCCTCAGTTTCTTAACTTGGTATCCTGTTGCTTCTTCACCTTGTCTCCCACTACAAGGAGGGGAGGGATAAAAGCTGGAGAACCAGGTGAAAGAGTTGACAAAGGATTATGTTTTCCTCTGAAGGAAGGAACTGAGAAAAGTATTAATTCCATGACTTTTGCACCATAGTTCAGCTAAGTTTCAAGTGCACTACTTTCCATTAGACAGATCCTGTGCCAGTGCCCTTGTACTGTCATTTCAGTAGGCTTCTGGAAAGAAGAGAATTGTTAAATTGAAATATTGAGGATAAGGAGAAATTTATATTATGAGAGTGTGTTTTCTAATTTGGAATTAGATACTGATTAAGAAAATTTTGTTTATTGAAAGCCAGCATCATGGGGTCCTGATCCTGTTTGCCATTTGAGGCACTGTGGTAAATCAAGCAATAATTCTAATGTATTCCATGATTGGTTTTTTTTAAGAATGATGGAGCCAAATTCCACTGTTCTCATGTTATTCTATCTGGACAATAGAGAACAGCTTGGTGAGCAGTTTAAGGTGTGCTTGGTCTTTTAGTTTAGCGCTCTTCACTAGGTCAACAGAATTCTTTAATTATAATCATAGTATGGCTTTAGAGAAACCCACAGTATTTTTTTTAATATCTGGATATTAATAAATTGTATGAACTAAAATAAACTGCTACCACATAGGGCAAAGTATCTGTTGTTACATTTATGTTCCATAAAAGGAAGACAAAATTACTGCTTGAAATACCGTCCCTATTGTCACTGTTGAGGAGGTATCAGATAGCAGGCATGGAGAGCCTTCAAATAATGAGGCAATATAAATTCTTGTATAGAGAACCTCAACTGTTACTTGATTCCTATCTTCAATTATATTAAGTGTCCCAGCAGTGTTTGATTGGGTTTGTTTAAATCATTAGTGATGCACTGGAGGAAAAGGATACTGTTATTGGTACTGAGGTTGTAACAGAACACCACAAAAAGTGGATGCTTATTTCAAGTATATTTGAACAGATTGACCAAAATAGAATTATGGCTTCAGTAGGGACTTTTTACATAGGAACTGTGTGTTCTAACTGAAGAGACAGTTTGGGAAGATGACAATGATCCTTAAGGACAAGCGCAGTTGTGCATTTTTACATTTACCTATATGAGTTTAAAAAGTCAACTAGGACATTTTATTCATTTTATTAAAGACTTCCACAAAGCCTCTTTTCTGTAGGCTGTGGGCTTTTTTATATGACCTTCAATTGATTACAAAGCTGACATTAAAGAAAAGTAAACTACACTTGAAATTCTTATTATAACAAGTCCACGCTACCTTCTCTTTCTGTACTAAGCTGGAGCCTGAAGCTTCTGAAATCATACAGCTCATGCCCAAAATGGAGAATATCCTCAGCAAGAAATCTCCTATTTCTTACTTCCATCTCCTGTAATTTTTTTAAGACAACTGTCTATTGCTTTCTCTGGCAGTTCTAAACTCTTCACTGCTTCTAGAGTACATCACATGCAGTGCACATGTGCAACATGACCAGAAACTCAGGCAGAATTTATTCTGCATAGATTTAAGAAGCACAATCACAGAGGGGGGCCAAGTGTCTTCCCACAGTGTTCCAAGCAATCAAATTAACCCAGGCTGGCTTAGCTTTGGCACACACGGAAAGGTATTGAGCTGCCTGGTGAGTACTGTGCCACTGCTCAGTGCACTCAGAATGTCAGCCAGGAGGTTTTTGATCAGAGAAGCAGATTCCCTCTTTCACCAGTAAGATTTTGGTTATGAAATGGTCCATATGAGATTGAATCTGACTGGGCAAATTAAACAGGAACCACAACCTCTTGTTGAGAGAGAGGACAGGGCCCTTGTAAACGCTGAATTTTTCACTAAGGAGATAGGAAAAAAAATTCACAAACATGGAAAAAAAATAGTACTAACATAAACTATGATTTAACTATATGCATGAACAAGCACTTATATAACATCTCCAGTACCTTTCTGCTTATCTGAGTCTCTAAATAGCATGTCCATATACCATTTTTATGCAAAATCATAGTTTCAAACAAAAGGCAGTTTCAGTTCTACCGTGCTGTAATTGGAAACATTTTTTAAAATGTGTGTGCATTTCAAAACACAGGAAGAACACCTGTATACAAACAATGTGTCTTGAGGTGAATTTGTAGGACCATTTGATAGGTCTGTTGATTTCAAGTTACTTTACTTGTAAGGGGACTGCAATAGCCATACAGTGTTATGAATATCTGTTTAATCTGTGGTGGAATTAAGCTATTGCTCATGAAAAAGCATTCAAATGAAGCATTCAAGTCTTAATATATTCAAAATACAGATGACACTACTTTATTTTATTTTTTAGATTTTAGGAAAAGCTTCCTAAGATGAAAAAAGATTAAATAAAAAAAAATAAATTGAACAGTAACATCTACAAAAGAGAGTTATTCATAGCAGCTATAAAAATAAATTGCAACAAAGTATTTTAGCTGTGTAGCAATTTTGAATAACAAGTGATGGTGCATGAAAAACTGAAAAATTCTGTATTTGTATTGCACTCTTGGTTTTATCTCATGGTCACTTGCAGTGTATTATCAGCATCGGTTTCTCCTTTCTTCCTTCACTCTTCAGTTTTAAAAAGAACAACTCTTTCTCAAGTGTTATGGGGCTGGTAATGATCAGACAAAATGGACTTACATCCTCAGAGAAAAATAACCATAAACAGCAGAGGAAATACGGAAGCACTCAAGTATCTTGTCATGCAAACACCACATAACTGAATTCCAGGAAAGAATAAGCAATATGTTATTTTAAACAGCTTCCTTGGCACTTACTAATAATAGTGCTGACTTGTTTTTCTCTGTTTCTATTTTGTAAGAAATCAGCTCTGAGTGTGTGGACTGGATTTTTTAGGTACACATCTGTTGGACAAGCCAGACAAGATGGAACAGAGTCCTGATAGAAGATTTTGAGCAAACCTCGGTGGCTGCAGAAATCCTTCTCATTGTAGTGCATGTCCTACCCTCTTCACAGAATTCATACTCTCAGCTGAATATGGTGAGTTCAGCGAAGACATTCTGGATCTGAGGCACTTCAGTCCAGTTTTGTCCACCTTTTGGAAATCGGGGATTGTGTTTAGCTTGGCTGAATCAAAAAAAAAATCTAAATAAAGATATCTGTGATAAGACACTATTTGATCTGTTCAAAATTAGCTGTAGAAAAGAAGCTGCCTTGACAGTAAGGATTCTAGAGGAAGTGAGAGAACTTGAGAGCTTTGTATTCTAGCAACTAGAACATTCCATAAATGTTTCTTTAAAAACACCCTCTTGAAGTAGACAATTTAATGTTCTTCTTGAGTAAAATCTAACACAAGCAGCAGAGTGCTGAATATGAATCATTCTACTGAAAGCTGATGTTTAAACAATAATTGTGACTAACTGGGTTCTTTCTAGGAAAACCAGGAAAATCTGAAGAGGGTTTTAAAATGAATTAATAACTCTTGATACTGCAACCCAAGATGTGCAAGTGACCCGCACTGAAGTCATGAAACAGGAACTCCAAGCTAATACATAACACCTGCAGCTGATCTTGTTCTGTTACTGGCACTACATGCTTTGAACAAGAAGTCTCTTCTTATGTTACCCTAATGTGGAAAAGAGATAAAACTGAAAGTGTCTTCTAAGAATGTTCTGGTGAGAATATAGAGCAGGACTTCGGAAGGTCGGTAAGACTGGCTAAGTCATCGTTTTGTATTTGTAAAATTCACTAACTATATTAAGTGTTAATGTAAACTGAACATTTATAAATTTGACATATTAACACCATTCTCTATTTTGTATTCATGTGCAATAACTGACTTGCAAGGCTTCTGTCATGAGGATATTGACAGAAGCATAGGTGTGTGCAAATATACAGCATTTTCTCGACCTCAAGAGTGACACATCACTGTAAAGGCAATAGGGTATGTCTGACAAATATGCTGAAAATGCAGATGCAATAACATATTCTTTTTTAATTAGAAAAGTAGTTATTATTTATAAAGGATATTTCTGAATGCATTATATGATATTCAGTGCAATTTTACATCCCATGGGTACAGCATGAACAATATATACTCTCCAGAAGTGTGTCCATGCACCTCACTACAACTAACAATTCAATTTTTGGTTCAGGATATAAAATTTTCAATTTTCAGTTTCAGGATAAATCCAACCTCTTTGAGCACCCAAGCCCAGATCCTCATTTGGACGCCTGTCTTCAGAATTAACTTTGAGAATACAAGTATTTATATAATTTAAATAATTAATTTTAGCTTTGAACACTTATCAGACACTGCTCTTAAAATTTCATCACACCTTTTTTTGTCCTGTTTCCACCCACTGTTAACAATGGATGGACATTTCATAACTCAAAATTGGTAAAGTTAACAAAAATTTTGTAGAAATCTGTAATTGAAAAGTTATGCATTCTGACCAATAATTGGGTTAAAGTGGATGGAGTCATTGTGAGATGCTGTATTAATAACGAAAAGGTAAAACGCATTGCAATTCTGTTGTAATTTGAAACAAACAGATTAAAACCAGAACTCTTTGAGCATGGCCAGGGACACATATATATTGCTACAAAAAAACCCCAATTAACATCTGCACCTAACATGTCCCGAGGTGCAGAAAAAAAGCTGAAATTTAAGGAAAAAAAAGCTGAAATTTAAGAAAAGCAGCCCTCCCTAGTCCAGATTTACACGTGATAGCATCACCATATTGTTTCCATGTCACAGGGCTGAATATATTTGCATTTTCCTGAAGCAATCCATGGAGCTTTGCTTACAGAGGTTGCTGAAAGAGCCTGTCCCTGTTTTGGGGAGACAAAGAGCGTGCAGTTGTTCTATTTTTACTTGTGAGAGGAAGAAACTGAGTTGGAGGAGACTGTGGGGAGCCCTCATCAGGGTCTGCAGCCTCCTCAGGAGGGGAAGCAGAGGAGCAGCACCGATCTCTGCTTTGTGGTGACCAGTGACAGGAACTGAGGGAATGGCTGGAGCTGTGTCAGGGGAGGTTTAGGTTGGATATTATGAAAAAGTTCTTTCCCCAGAGGGTGGCTGGGCACTGGAACAGGCTCCCCAGGGAAGTGGTCATGTCACCAAACAGAGCTCAAGGAGCATTTGGACAACACTCTCAGGCACATGGTGGGATTCTTGGGGCTGTACTGTGCAGGGCCAGGGGTTCCTTTCAGCTCAGAATATTCCATGACTCCATGCACTCTCCCAGCCCACACACAGGGACAGACTCTGGGACAGCAAAGCACAAGGTGGGCAATGTGTGAGGAAGTGTAAAGCTTCCCAAATTTCACATTGTTAGAGTTTGTCCAGGAACCCCTTCTGCAGTTCTGATGAACTGATGAAACAATCTGCTGGGACTGTTCCAGGAAGCGATTATTCCCAAACAGAAATGGAGGCACAAGAGGGCAGTGAGGTGATAGAATCCTAGAATCATTTAGGTTGGAAAGACTCTTCAGATCATCCAGTCAAAACACTAATCCAACACCACCTTGTCCACCAAACCAGTGGGGTCTGAACAAGAAGGACAAGCCCAGTGCAACAGTATTACCAGGGATATAACAGAAGGAACTGTAGATTTGGGTGGATTTAGGTAGTTATGCACCATGGCCCATCCCACACGGGGTTTAAAAAAAGCAATGGTTTTCTTTCTTTTTTTTCTCTACAGATAGTAGTATAAGGATTCTTGTTTTGTAGAAAAACATTGCTCATGATTCCAGGAGAGGAGTTCTCCAAAGCAGAACAGGATAACTGAAATGAAATAGAACGAATGCATCAAACCCAAGGCATTTAATAAAATAGATCATATTTTTTCTACTCTAAAAGGTGTGCTAAAATATGTAACTATACATTGCTTCAAAGGGTGAAAGATCCTCCCTCTCCTGGAGGGTATATAGCACCACCATAGCACATACATTGCTTTTCAAAGCAATGAAGCCCCCTTGGCAAATGTATCTGGGGGATTGGACTCATCAGGCCTGGCGAGCTCATCCTTCTTGACTTCTCCATTAAAAGCATCAGAGGTGGAGTCTTTGGTGACAGTTTGGGCTGGTGCTGGGATATCTGTGATCCAAACGTGATTCTTTCTGATTGTTCCATAACTGGTGGTAATGGTGAAGATGTTGCTTCTCTGGTATTTCCTGGCAAACATGCAACAAGTCTCTTTCATCCCTCTTCTGAAGTTTGCATTATAGATGTAGAAGAGGATTGGCTTAGAGGCTGAAGAACTGAAAGAAATCCAGGTGGTAGCCAGGAAAACCAAGGAGCTCTTTCTGTAGTCTGTTTCCTGTGGGTGCCACAGCTGTACCATGTAGAAAGGGAGCCACGACAGGAGGAAAACTAAGTTAAAGATGAAGAACATCTTGACATTTTTCACTTTTCTTCTTGAGATCAAATTCGTTGTCCTCCTGCCAGCCATGTCTTCAGTGTCTTTTCTCCAAATGTAGGTGAAGAGTTTCTCGTAGCAGAGGATAATGAAGAGGGCAGGGATCAAAAACAACAGCACTGGGAGGTGGACAATACTGGAGTCGATTCCCTGCCGAGAATCGGGTAGAAAAAAGTTGCAGTGGTGGTCGCTGTCAGAGTCGTAGAGAAAATAAGCTGGTGATGCAAACAGAGCACCACAGAGCCAAGAGGCCAGAATCATTTTCTTGGCTTTCTCCTTGGACATTTTGAAGTTCAGGGGACAGATGAGAGTGTAGCATCGAGCCACACCTATGGAGAAGAGCACGTAGATCTGGACTGCTGGGGTGAGGTACTGTATGTACCTCACCAGCTTGCACATCCCGTTCCCCAGCATCCACCTGCCGTAGGTCAACTGGAGCAGCAGGAAGGGTGCACTCACAACACTGGTGAGCAGGTCTGCACAAGCCATGGAGACCACAAAATAGTTGGGGGATTGTGTCTTCCTGCTCCTGGGCATCACTAAGCAAAGGAGGGAGTTTCCCAAGATGGAAACCAGCCACAACACTCCCCAAACCATGCTGGCTGCTGCAATTTCCCCCGGCCTCAGTCCGTAGTCTAAGAGAGTGTGGTTCCTGCTTGAGCCGGGTCTTGTGGGTGACGATTCTGTCATCTCATAGCCAGCAGGAGGGATGGAGGTTTCGAGGTTGCTCATGTTCTGCAGCAGGAGCAGTAAGGTAGGGAGAAGGAAAGGATTGCTGCTGTTATCCATGCTTTGGGCAAACTCAGCCATGTCTTTTGCTCAGGCTGCAGAAAGAGAGAACACATTCTCTTGAACAGCTCTGTGTGAAAAGTCCACCTGAACCAATAAAAGATAACTCTCAGTAGTCTCCATACTCCCTAGAGTAGTAGATTTCAGAGAAAAGAGTCAGAAATACACGGTGATTGACACTACCTGGCATAGCAAAAGGCAATAAGTTTTATGCAGGTTTTTAGGAATGCCCTGAGTATTTCAGACCAGCATTTCTGTTCTGAGAAAGGTGAATGTCCCTTTCACAGCTGGAGACCAAGGTGTCATTTCACCAGTGCTGGTGAGCTGCAAACAGAATGAGTGGAATATATCCCACTGATCCCAGAAATGAGTTGTACTTCAGTGTCCATGGAATTGCCAAAAAAGCAGACCAAAAGGGTCCCTGCACCCTTGACTTGATCTATGTTGGTCAAGGAGGCAGGCAAATGAGGTGTTTCTTTCCACCAAGAGGTGGAATGGGAAGTCACCTTTTCCACAATAACATCATCTTTATTGATAAGGGTACTAGCAGACAAACTATGCTCCCATCTGATCATTAGTAACATGGGTGTTAATATCCCTAATGTTCCCAAATCTGTTTGTTCCCGGCCATAATTTTGGAAGGGAGGCGAGGTCTGAATTGGAAGGCAAAGGAAAGAACATCCAAGCAGAAGGAAGGGTTGGCACCAAGCTGGGAGGTCACTCCTCACCGTGAATTCCCTGCAGCCCTTCCCCAGGGAGGAACTTTTCTTCAGGAGCTGGACATTGTGTACCTTAAAGAGTTCTGAACAGCAATGCTGTCTTCACAGGCACCTGCCTCATTAGGTACCTGCCTTGCTAGGTCCCTGCCCTGTAAAGGGTGGCAATTCTCTCTGTGGCCCTTAGAAGGACATGGCATGACAACGTACAACAACCTCCCTCCAAAACCTGCAGAAGACCTTTTGATCAACAGCAGTGTTTTGATTCACAGTGAATACTCTGAGAGGAAGTCAGTGTCCTCGGGCAGCTGAGATGGGAGGTTGGAGAAGGGACAGAGGACCCTTTTGAGTTTCAACAGTGGAGCCTCTGCTTGTTTTGTCAGAACTGTAAATAGATGTGACTGCAACCAGCTGTTGGGGATCTCTGTGCTCTGGAGAAAAGCCAGGGGGAGGGGGAATGTCCTTACCTTGGTCAGGGACCGTCTGCCCAGGCAGCAGCAAGTCTGACCCTTCACAGGTCACCCTGTTGAGCAGAACCTGCCTTAAGGTTCTGCAGGTCTGTAGGTGAGCCAGAGGACAACTGAAGGAATGCCAGGAGCAGCTGACACCAACAGACAACACGGAACCCCTGCCCGCAGTTAAGTCACAAAGAGTTCTACACTCTCAGAATCCTTCTGACCCAAGCACAGGATCCGGCACTTGGCCTTGTTGAACCTCATCCCATTGGCCTTGGACCATCTAGGCAGCCTGTCCAGGTCCCTCTGCAGAGCCTTCCTACCCTCCAGCAGATCAACAACACCTCCACAAACTAGTGTCAACTCTGCAAATTGCCTGAGGAGGCACTCAGTGCCCTCAGCCGTGGTGGTTGATAAGGATATTGGACAGGACTGGCCTTGGCCAGCTCTGGGAAGGGACAATCACCTTTGGGGAGTCACCTTTTCCACAATAATAAAATCTTCATGGATAAGGATACTAGCAGCCAAACCCTGCTTCCATCCAATCCTAAGTAACATGGGTTTTATGAACTGGTTCACACTCGCAGAACTCCAGAATTTTAAAATTAATTGTCTTGCTCTCTACCCCACAAGCTCATATCCTTTAGGAAATAGAGTTTGTGGTTTGATTCCCCTTCCTCCCCCTGCTGATTTAGCCCAAGGCAAGAAGATGGCAAGTTCTTCTTTCAAAGCATTTCTAAAATCAAATGCAACAGAAGACTGGGGAAGGCCTGGTAGGAAAGATTAAAGAGGCTCTCTTAAAAAAATTCCTTTACAAATCAGCACTAACTTTTGCCATAAAGGTGTCTTGAGAATTGATTCCTGAAATCACTGTTTTATATTGAGTTGGGAGGCCTCCAGGCATCAGTGTGTACACAATAGAAACAGTAGCCTTCTCAGCATAGAATCATGAAGTATTTGAGGTTGGAAGGGAGGTCAGGAGATTTCCAGCCTGTCCTGCTGCTTAAAGCAAGGAAGGTGTGAGACCAGATCAGGGTCTTGAAACCCTTCAGGGCTCAAGATTTTTGAACAACCTGTTCAACAATCTTGCCTGTCCTCCTATAGTTAAGCTAGGTTTGTGCTGTGGACTTTGAATATGCCTTTTGAGATGAGATTTGAGCCAATCTTCAGAGCAGCAGCAGCAGTGAGGTCAGTGATAGTTGTGTTCTTACTGTGTTAGTGCAGAAGTTAAAATACCACGACACCACATGCTCATAACATCTGTAGGACATCTAATCAAGGCAACTTTGAACATTTTATAAGGTGAGTTTATAACAGCAGGGGGTGAGTGTATGTGAAATTCTTGCTCTCTAAACCATGTAGAATATTACTAGATATAAATGTCTCCTATGAACTGTGGCCATCAAGACAAGATGTTGGACTCTGAATTGGCTGTGGTGCAATGGAGAAGAAAATTCAATTAATAGTTTATCACTAAAAAGTCCAGTTCAAAAGCAGGAGGGAGAAACAAATGGAGCAGGAAGTCAATTTTCCAGTAAGGAAATTCAGTCATTCAATTTTCCTTGCTCCAATTCCACATGATATCTGGCAGTGTTTTGATTTCCTAGATATAAACAAATCATTGCAGTCTTTTCTGCTTGCATATTTTTCCTAGAATACTTTTCCCCCTCTTACCTTTCCTGTCCTTCTGGAAGATATACTAGTTTATTTTACATTATAAAAAAACAAAATGGATAAAATTGTGCATGTGTTTTTCGACTAGACTTGGAAATCTTTGTAGTTTACTGGGACCATTTGTGCTACCAAGAGTTTTGTTTCCCTATCAAGACTTATTTTGTGGCTAAAACATTAGGATAGCTGAAAGCAGCTTTCCCTCTAGAGCATGTGTAAGTGGTCTCATGCTATGTTCCAGACAAACTCTTAACATGCCTGATGATATTTCACTTCATTTTTATTGAGTTCCAAAGACAAGGCTCTGAGCAGTATCCATTTTTTTAATACAGGACTTTCCAGGTTGCTATTTAGATTATTTTTAATCTGAGGTTTTTTCAGTATGAAAGAAATATGAGTCAAAAACTTGAGTCCTTTTTGCAACTTATTTGCTGTACAGTCTATAGTTATTCAGATGAGGTTTTTAGCATGTTTCAGATGTAGTCCAGCATGATTCAATTTGCCCTGCAACAAAAAAGGGGAGGTGAAGGATCCTATGGGAAGAAGTGAATGTGAAAAAGACAGGAGGTTCTGGTTAAAGAGCAGTGAGGGAGATTTTAATGTCATCAAACTCTCAGCAGGTGCTTTTGATTACTATTTTCAGAAATACACTTTTATTTGCAGGTCTGTGCCTTATCCCAACAAATTTTACCAGTGACGCTATTTCAATTTACAGCTACGCTGACTTAAACTCTTCTTCTTAAGAGGTTGTCTAGATCTCCTGTTCTGAACTGTATTTCATGGCTGTTTTCACCAGTCCTCCTCCCTTCAGGTGTGCGTGGGGGGAAAAAAAAAAATCCCCCCCAAAAACTTGGAGACTGAGGGGAGCCCTCGCGGCCGCCTGCACCTTCCTCAGGAGGGACAGGCACCGATCTCTGCTCCCTGTGACAGGACCCGAGGGAACGGCTGGAGCTGTGACGGGGAGGTTTAAGTTACATATTAGCAAAAGGTTCTCCCCCCAGAGGATGGTTGGGCACCGAACAAGCTCCCCAAGGCAGCGGTCGCAGCATCCCGCCTGACAGAGCTCAAGGAGTGTTTGGACAACGCTCTCAGGCACATGGTGGGATTTCTGGGGTCTCCTGAGCAGGTCCAGGAGTCCCCCCGATCCATGGTATTCCCCGTCCCCCCGCAATGGCGGAGCACGAGGCTCCTCCCCGCGGGCACAGCGAGTCCCGCCGGGTCCCGTCCCGCCCCGCTCCGTGAGGGCGGAGCTTGCCGGCCCCGGGCCCGCGCCGGCCGCCGTCGGGCCGGGCGGGGCTGCGCGGAGGCCGCCATGGCGGCGCGGGCTGGCTGTGCTGCCGGGCCGGGCTGTGGTGCGGGGCCCGGCGGGAGGCTCCCAGCCGCGCCCTCGCTGGGGCCGCGCCGCTTATTCCTCGGCGCCCGCGGTGAGCGGCAAGGAAGGGCCGCAGCAGCGGGAAGGTGAGCGCGGGGGGCGCGGGGGCCGCGTTGCTCCTCCGCCGGCAGGGCGGGAGCGAGCGCTGAGTGCCGGGGCTGCGGCGGAGCGGTGCCTGGTGTCGGTTATTCCCAGAGGGAATTTCATGGTCTGCCATGTGCTCCCGTGAGACCAGGCCTGGTCTCTGAAAGATCCTTTAAGTGTTAAAGGGGTCCTGGCCTGAAATTATGGGCGTTTGTAACAGAACCAGTGCGGTGCGAAGTGTGGCTGCGTGCGAAAGCGCCGCGAGGAAGGCAGGTCAGGCGATAAAGTAATGCTGTGCGTGAGCTGTTGTAGAACCCCCGGATGTATCTTTCAGTTTAAATTTTTTATATAGCAAGAAGAGGATGAGCAGAATTGGGTACATAAAGTACTCGGGTAAGGAAAACTAAAGAACTGTAAAGTTCGCCAGGTTTTGAGAGGTAGGGTTGTAAGACATTAATGAGGGGAAAACCCAAACGTCCACTCCTAAATCCCTTTTTTTTTTTTTTTTTTGCTAAATATATACAAAGAAATAAAACCCAAGAGCTCAAACCAGTCACTTGAAAGTAAATGGCATCGGCTTCACCTTCATTTGTCTGAGGCTACATTGTCCAGTGTCGTTTTTTGGAGAGCGGAGTTTGAAGTGTTTTAGAGGTTCAGGAGGGGGCAGAAATGGAGGGAAGCAAGATCTCTGTTTAGTTTGACAATCCAGTGGTATTTGGTATCTTCATGCATCCCTGGGAGTCTTTCACCACAGCTCCAAGTAATATCTGGCTATAAAGTAGAGTCAGAGGGTGGCTCAGGCCTGAAAGGAGTTAAACTCTTACACAATTGCTCATTAAACTGGATTGACATGATCCCCATCCCCAGCTCAAGAAGAGAAACAATCCAATGTGCAAACTGTTCATACAGAGGTTAATTGAGCTGCAGAGTGGCACAGAAGAGGGTGTAAAGTCAGAAGGAAGGGATGGAGCCATGTGATTCTCCTTTTGGAAATAGTAACTCTTAGGTTTATCCATCTTGTGCTGCTGTGGGAGGGTGATTTGTGACTGCACAGCCATGTGGGAAAGAGGGAGCACAGGGATGAAGGTGAAAGTTTACTCTCACTCATTTTCTTGAAGTTCTTTTTTATCTAACGTTTCAAAAAATAAATGAGCAATCTGCAGTCTGAGTACTTGATCTTCCCCTTCTTCCATGTAAAGATTGGGGAGTATTAATGAACACTGGTACAAAGACAAGCGCAAAAAAAAGTATAGAAGACTAGGTTGCATTGCCCCCTCAAAAAAAACTATAAAAATTTGTATTTTAAATGGCTCTGTTTTTTTTTTCTTTCAGCTTCAGTAAGGAGAAGAGGCAGGACACCACAGTTTGTAAGTACTGAAATGATTTGCAGCTAACTCAGGTGTTTGAGACAGTTTTCTAAGCTGTGTGTCATAACAGGAGCCCCTTCTGCAGTCAAACCCTGTGACTGTTCCAGGCCAGCACCTGCTTTCTGTAATGTCCCAGCTCTTTTCAGTATGTGCCTTCATAAAGCCAAAACATAACAGTAAGCTAATAGTTAACTTTTATTGACACCATGTACTGCAGGTCTGAAGAGTAACTTAAAGTTGCATTTTCAAAAAACCAGACATTTTATTGTTATTTTCAATCTGAGTTTACAGGATTTGTGGTGGTTTCTTTCTGGTGTAAATAAAAAGTGTGATCTTGTGCATCAGTGAAATTGTACGTGCACGGTGGATTTAAAACTGATATCTGGACATTTAATAACTAAAAATTTCCTGTTGTCATCCACATGTACATGTCAAAAGTTGTATAGTGCAGGTTATGATGCTTTAAAAGCAAATAGTGAAGTAGACCTGGGATACATTAAATTTTTGTGTAGCTTCTAAGAGTGGATCTTATGATACACCAAAGCAGTAAGACCAGTTGACTGCACATATCCATTTCCTTTCTACCCCTCTAAATTAAAAATTAAAGTTTTTGGGCAAAAAAACAGTGACTTGTTTGTTAGTTAGGTTTTTTTAGGAGCATTTGACTGAAACTGTGGTCAGTTATTGGAGAATATAAGCTATTTCTTCAATATACTAATACATTGTTCCTGTACTGGAATTTCTGTAGCAAGAAATGTCAATTATAATCTGTTTCTTTTATTATCAACTGGTTCACACTTTCAGAATTCCAGTATTTTAAAACTCATTGTCTTGCCCCCAACTACACGCTCAGGCCCTTTAGGAGACAGAGTTTGCAGTTCCATACTGATTTGATTCCCTTTCCTTCCCCTGCTGATTTATGATTTGTGTGTTGATCCTGCTTTGTCTTACAAACTGTATCTCACATCCAGCTTGTATCCTTTTGCACTGCTTAGGCTGTACCTCCCAGAACAGAGAGGATGGCTGTGGATCAGGACTGGAGCAGTGTTTATCCAACAGCAGCTGCCTTTAAACCTGCCTCTGTGCCTCTCCCAATCCGAATGGGTTACCCAGTGAAGAGAGGAGTACCTCCCCCAAAAGAAGGCAACTTAGAACTTATTAAGGTAAGACACATCACATGGGTGGGTGGTTATTGTAATGTTAGTATTCACTAAGGTTGCACTGCTTTGATTGGGGTGTTTGTATTGGAGACTGTTTTCTCTTATTAAACAGGATGATCCTCTTTAGTTTCTAAATGAAATGGTAACAAAGTTAAGTAACAAATGAATGAAATCTGGAGACCTTTTTAGGGTGATCATGCCTGTGATTTTTGTACTAGGGCTAACTGAAGTCTGTTCCTAAATCAGACTTGAGTGCTTATCTGAATATCTTATTCAGCGTGTTGTATTACCATAACAAATGTGAGAAGTGTAATCGGATTTCAGTCATGTCCATTTACTTAGGAACAGACAAAAAGCCATTATTGTGGTAACTCTTAATGTGTCTGTTTCAGATTCCCAATTTTTTGCATCTTACTCCTCCTGCAATTAAGAAGCACTGTGCAGCTCTTAAAGGTGAGAATGTAAATGTGTGTGATCAAGTAGAAGGTGAGACATGGTACACTTGTGAAGCTGGTTATTTGTCAGGCTTTGGCTAGTACTGTCTGCTTTATTGCTGCTGCCTGGAGTTACCTGGGTGGTTGGCAGATGTGTCTTAGGAGAGCACCCAAGAAAGACTGAAATTTTACTTTCAATGAGGCCCTGCTTGTACTGACAAGTTGATAGTTTAGTGCCTTGAGAAAGGTGAGTGATGAATGTGACAGAATTCTCAGAAGATTGTGATTGAACCAGAGTTCAGTCAGTAGCCATTCTGGATTGCATTTAATGACCAAAAAGCTATTGATACTAGAAACCCTCTGTGAGAGCAAGGTCTGCTGGGGAGATACAGGATCTGCTGAAGACCAAGAGAATCTCTGCCAGCCAGCAAGAGAACCTAATGAGGCAAAGGAAGCATTTTCTGTGATGAGGGTGGTGAGACACTGAAAGGGCTTGCCCAGAGAAGCTGTGGATGCCCCATCCTTGAAGGTGTTCAAGGTGAGGTTGGATGAGCTTTGAGCAGCCAAATCTAGTGAAAGATGTTCCTGCCCATGGCAGGGGGTTGGACTCTTTAATCTTTGAGGGTCAATTCCAACCCAAACCATTCTGTGATTGTTTGGCATCTGGAGTACTGTATCCTGGGTTTTGGAGAACCCAGTATACAGAAAGGATTAAACCCAGTAAAAAGATAGATTACAATAAATCTGGAAAAAAAACCCCCAAGCAACAACCAAATACACCAAACAGGTATTACTTGTAGTGTTTTCTCTTTATTATACAGATTTCTGCACTGAATGGCCAAGTGCTCTGGACAGTGATGAGAAATGTGAACAGCATTTTCCCATTGAGACCGAAACTGTAGATTATGTTTCTTCAGGGACGTCTATTCGCAATCCCAAAGCAAGAGTGGTGACTTTAAGAGTAAGTAGTAATTTTGGTAAACTGCCGTTGTCTCAAAAGCCTAAATACTTGTTTTTCTTTTCCAAACGTGCAAGTATGATCTGCTATAAGGAAATGAGGGAAATGGTTTCCTCAAAGTCAGAATAAATAAAAAGCAGTGGATTTCCTGAGGTATTCTGCAGAATGTTAGAACTGAGGTCATCAGGTTATGCATATGCATTTAAGTTGGCTGTGATGTAAGCAAAATAGTGTACCCTCTGAAGGATGTCCTTGTAGAAAAGGTTCTCCATGCCTTGCTTAGATCTTCTCATTGCTAATTTTTTGGCCCTGGAAGTGCACAGGTATTGAAAGACGGGTCATATGAATGTGGCACTATTTATAAGTGTTGAGTTGGCAGGCCTCCAGGCATCAGTGTGTATGCAATAGGCACAGCAGCCTTGTCAGCATAGGATCATGACATATTTGAGGTTGGAAGGGAGCTCAGGAGATTTAGGCATTATGTGGGTGTTTATTATACATGTATATATAGTTTGAATATTCACATTATTCTTGCCTTGTGGTAAGACTCCTGATGTGATACAATCAGAAGAAATTCTGCAAATGCATCCTGAAGAGCTGTCCTTCTAATTCTTAATAGGTGTGCCATACTGTCTCAGGTATTTCCAAAGTGCAGAGATTGGATTTATCCAAGGAGTTAAAGTTGTTTTCTCTTGTACTTGAAGGTTAAACTTTCTAACCTGAATTTGGATGACCATGCAAAGAAGAAGCTTGTTAAACTTGTAGGAGAGCGGTACTGCCGGGAAACAGATGTGCTCACAATTGTCACAGACAGGTACAGTTACCAGAAGGAAACAAAAATGCTTGTACCAATGGTCACTGTATAGAAAGGGCTGGGTGTCTTCCAGTAACACCAACTATTCTCTTGGTGAATTATTATATTTTTAAGGCTAAATAGCACTTAAACTTAACACTGCTCCTGTTATTAACTGTTAAAATCAGGGTTTAAAGGAGTTCAGACTTATGTGTGCTTGGTTCCAGTTTGGCACAGACGGCAAGAAAGTTTTTAATGTTTCCTGAAGATTTGTTAATTCTTGGATTTTGTAAATTTTCCTACTGAGTTGCAGTTGCCCTTTCTCCCATGTTCTTAATACTCACACCGCCAGGGTGTTATTCTTGGTTGGGTGTAATTCAGAAATGCATGTGATTTAAACACACATTTCCCTAAGATTCCCTACATTACAAATTAGAAACTTAGACGGTGATTTTTAACATCTTGTTCCAAAAAACGAGCTTTGTTCCTGAATTTTCAGGTGTCCCCTAAGAAGACAGAACTATGATTATGGCATGCACCTGCTCACGGTTCTGTACCACGAATCTTGGGTAAGCAGTTTTAAGTAGCTCGTGCTGTCTAATGTGCATGTGCTCTCTGTCATACCTTAAAGTAAATTATCTCGAGATTCTTTCCCTCTTCCACCTCACTTGTCTTCAAATTCAACCAAGATAAGTTGCCTATGTTTGATCTTAATTCCAGAATCAACTTAAGAGTGCATTTCTCTTAACTTCACAAGTGCTATTTTGTTGTTTGTAAACAGTTTGTCTCTTTTAAGAAGTTCACTTGGTTTTGACCTCAATAAGAGATTCTTTCCCAATGCTTTGCTCTTCTCAGCCAGGAGCCTAAAACTGACCCTGAGCCTACCAGAAAACACCTTAATTGTCAGGGTTCCTAAACGTACCTCTAATGTGGCATCACACTGGGCTGCCTGTGCACAATATTCAAATATGAATTTAGTGCACCCAGAGGAATGGTGTGCTCTGTGATTATCTCCCGTTACCTATGCACTTTTAACAGGGACTGTGTTTAAAGGCAAAACCAAGTCTGTTCCAAAAAAACAGAGGGGCATGTTATCACTTAAAAGCTGTGAAAACTGAGAGCACAATTATCTACATCTTGCCTGATTCCGGACTTGGACCTGTTGCTTAGAATATGTCTTTTCTTGGGCTCTTCCTGGGCTAAAGTAAACAATGGCTGTAATTTGGAAATGTTCTGTTTCTTAAATGCTCTCTCACTTTGCCTCAAGCTGACTGCTTTTTTGAGCTCCCTCCTGCTCAGGAAAGGGGCCTCCTCTGCACCTCCTGTTAGTTTTAGCATTTCATTGCATCGGTGTTAGTGTCTTGAAAAGTATAAAAAAAATTTTATAACTCTTTAGATAAAGCAAGTGTAATGTAAAGTTTTCCATAATCATTCATGATAAGGAGTACTTGGAATTTTTCCCTGTAGCTTGTTTTGTTAAGTGGTTTTACATATCAGATATCCAATCCAAATGTATGAAAGGTACTATTCCAATTTATTATTAATTTACTACAAATTTTAAATAGGCCTCTAAGTATAATAAGATATCTTTAGACTACAGATCTTTCTTTCACAGTGAACTCTTTAGACCTGTCTCTTGTATTTTTGTGGTTAGTTGTGTAGGTTATAAATAGGCATTTTTTGCAGGAAACAAGTTAGTAGTCTGAAATAAAATTAATGCTGAAAATCCATACTAATGTTTTGAATAACATAAAGTTGTGTGCACTGTTACTAGTCACATTGTTTGAGAAAGACAGTAAAAGCTTTCACCATCACCCTATTTCCATAGATGTACTCTTTTATATAAGTTGTATTTTCCATATTCAGCATTTTTATGAATTTAGGTGTTCTCGATTTCGATCGCTGCAGTGGTGACGTTACAAACATACTTAGGAGGATGAGCTGTATTTCCCTTTCAGTGAGAGCTGCCTTGAAGGATACATTTTGCAATTGTAGAGTACGTCAAATTAAATTAATTGTGAAGGGTAACATTTACTCTAGATTTCAAGAGTTTTGTAGGCATGGATGTTCCTCTCCCCATCAGCATTACATTGCATTACAAATCTGAAATTAATGACAGATCAGTATTGCAATGACAAGAGGGTTAGACACTGCTCACTTTATTAATTTCAGCACGAACAGCACGTCTGTGCTGTGCTCTGGCATTAATTAGTGATGGCAGACAGGGCTATATGATACTGCTACGTGAGTGTTCAGTGTATGTTGAATATGCACAAGTCTCCTGCCCTTTTATTACCTTCCAACCTCCATGTTAATGTTTGATGAGTTTGTCAATCAGTTGTAATTGTCTTTGATTTCCATGAAAAATTAATGGTTTCCTGAGACATGGTTTTTTAATTTTGTGTGACATGTTTTGCTTTGTGGCGTGGTTTTTTCCCTTCATGATCAGTGGTAATGCCTTTTAGTGACTTGCTGAAAGGGAGTTTTGTAAACCATAAGCAAACAATGTGTGGTTTATTTTAATTTGTACCAACTTTATTGTGTGAAGGCAATGGATGGGGGCTGACCTGCCAGTTAGACAGTAACATCAGTCCTGTTTGCAGAACTAATTGTAAGATTTGATGACTTTCACAGCAGAGTAGTGTCACACTGTTTTAATGCATGTTTGTGATGTAATTGAATAAAAAGATGAGGGCAGTGAAGGAAAGCTGGATGCATTTAATTTTTACCCTCAATCCTGAAAACTTTGCCTAATATCTCTCTCTAAACGTGACAGAATTTATGTTAATAACTATGTTTCTGTATTTTGTGAATTGGCAAGCGTGTATAAAAGGAAGCTCCTGGACAATATGATTTAAGGTCTTGGTGTGGGCCTTCAGTCACCTTAGGTTGAAAAGGCTTCCATCAGTACGATATCGAATGTAGATACCATCCTGATCATCGAGGTCTGCTGTGGCCCTTTGGAGCATCCTGCTGGAAAAGATTGTGAATAGGGTTGATGCAAGAACACAGCCTTGTTTCACACCACTGGTTATTAGAAAGGGCTCAGAAAGTGCATTGCCATATCTGACTTGGCCGTGCTGATCCTCATGGAGTGAGATGATCATTTTAAGGAACTTGGGGGGACAACCCAAACATTCCAAAATCTGTCACAGACCTTTTCTGCTCACAGTATCGAAAGCCGTGGTGAGGTCAACAAAGGTTACATAGAGACCTTTGTTCTGTTCCCTACACTTCTCTTGCAGTTGTCTGAGAACAAATACCATGTCTGTGGTCCTCCTGTTGGCTCTGAAACCACATTGGCTTTCAGGTAGAATTCCTTCTGCAATAGTGGGAGCTGCTCTATGCTGATGACGCCGCCCTTGTTGCCCACACAGAAGCAGCTCTGCAGCGTTTAACATCCTGCTTTGCAGACGCTGCTGAGCTCTTTGGGCTGGAAGTCAGCTTAAAGAAGACAGAAGTTCTCTATCAACCTGCACCTCAGGAAGTCTTCCATCATCCCCATATCACCATTGGCCAATCAGAGCTCAAATCAGTCCAGCAGTTTAATTACCTAGGGAGCCTCATCTCCTCGGATGGTGAGATTGACAGAGAGATGGACAACAGGTTAGCAAAGGCATAGAGTGCTTTTGGAAACTCCATAAAAGAGTTTGGCGAAATAAACACCTGAAGAAAAGTACCAAGATCAGTGTTTACAGAGCCATTGTGCTGTCTACTCTCATATGGGTCCGAATCCTGGGCCATCTACAGCCACCACCTGCGACTCCTGGAACGCTTCCATCAACGCTGCCTCCGTACAATCCTAAACATCCACTGCTCAGATGATGGGACCAATCCATCTGTTCTAGAACAGGCAGCAGTCACAAGCATTGAGGCCATGTTGCTGAGAACACAGCTGTGCTGGGCAGGGCACATCTCCAGGATGAAGGACCACCGCCTCCCTAAGATCCTGCTTTATGGTGAACTTGCCACCGGCTGCCGCAAGAGAGGAGCCCCAAAGAAAAGATACAAGGACTCCCTGAAACAACATCTCAGCCTTGGCCATATTGATCACCATAACTGGTCTACTCTGGCCTCCAATCGGGAGGTCTGGAGACACACCATCTATAACGCTGCTGATGCTTTTGAGAAAGCACACAGGATCACTCTCGAGGAGAAAAGACAGCACAGAAAGAACCGTGTCTTGCAGAATTTACCACCTAAGGAGTCTTTCTGCTGTGCCTTCTGCAGTTGGACTTGTCTCTCTCGTATTGGCCTTTTTAGCCACAAGCGTGCTTGTAACAAACATGGGTAGAGCCCTTCCCAAATCTTCATTCATGAAGCCTAACCATGATGAATGAATGAATGAATAAAAGGAAGAATTATATGCAGATATACATCAGGAAATGTAATTTCAAGTGTAATTATGTTTTAGTTGCCAGTGATGCACTTCTATTACAGTTACAAGTGGAAGTAGATATCAGACCTATGAGTTCAGTTATTTTTAAAACAATCAGATTTTAAAACTTAAGAATGTTCATTTATTTTCTTACTCTAAAACACTTGGAGATCTTCTGCTTCCTATTTAATAGTTTTCAGGTTAATAATGAAATATTTGTGTTTATTGGATTTCAGAATATATTAATTAGATAGCTGACTTGCACTGAGTGGTAAGAATTGAATTTATCTTCTTTGGACTTCTTTTGTGATTCTTTTCAAATTATCCCTGAGAATGGTGTCTGGATTGAATTAATCAAGGGTAAGATATATTAGGTAGAGTATTAAACAGCAGCTTAACCAGTTGTATTTTTGCTGCCTTTAAACAATGGTATTTCTTGAGTGCTGTAACATCACTTGAAACCTGGGTGTATTTTCGTGGTATCAGATGATTTTTAGAGAGTAAGAGTTTGCTGCCCTCAAGTGGTTAAAAGGATCATGGACTGATTTCTTCACACTCAGCTTGGATTAATAGTTTAGCACCCAAAAGTCCACTTCTGTTATGAGTTGAAAGAAGGAAGGAGAAGCAAATGGAGCGGGAAATCAATTTTCCTGTAAGGAAGAATATTCAGAGTCATTCCGGTTTTTTGCTCCAATTCTACATATGTTTCAGTCTACACAAATGCAAGAGGATGGAGAGTGGAGGATCTCGATTCTGCATTACAGATCTGAGATCTTGAAAGAGTAATAAGTAGTTGTCCATGGATTTTCTGTTCTTCAGTATTTCTTAAAGTACAAGGTCTAATCAGACATATTAGCAGTAGATATTTAGTAGATAGGTAATGCTACACACACTGTGGAACTTTCCTGGTTTCTTGTGTACTGTGGTTATGGAAATCTGATAAATTATTCAAGGCTTAAAAAGAACAGTAAGGAAGAATCACTGTAACAGTAGGAGAGGTTGAAAGTGGCTTCTTAATATGAACAGTAATAGCCAAAGGGGTTCTGGGTGCATCTCTCTGCTCTCTGCTTGCATTGGAGATGCCAGTAGTACTTGGGATGAAAGGGCAGGGAACTTGAAACAGAAAGGTGAGTGAAGGAAAAAACCTGAAAAATGGACAGAGTGACAGTAGATAGATGCTTAACTGGAATTTATCCACCCACCTCACAGCTGTACAGTTTGAATGAGTTTGAGGAAAATGGCCCACACGACCTTGCATTCCTTTTTAAACAAAGCACTGAGTGGCAGGGCACCCCACTGGCGGGGTGGCAAGTCTGTGTGCATGCTAAATGAATATTTTAGCTGACCATTAGTGATAATATGCTTTTCTTTAGACTTCATTTTTTTCAACTACAGTTATTTTAGGCCATTACAAATAACCACAATTCTTATCACTTCAGGTTGTGCCAGTAACACTTAGTAACAGTAGAATTTTGCAGTTTCATAGTAGGAGATCTTAGAAATGTAATATAATTTTGTCCTTCCTTCCTAGAACAGGCCTTTCTCAGCATGTTATTATAATATGTTTGTAATGCAATGGTTTAAGTAATGCAAACTGAGGCCAAAGTAAGGGTTGACTCTAAATGTTGTAATTTAAAATTGGTTTTGAAGCACGTATTCCATTTCATTGTGTGCTCACCAGTGCTCAAAATCTAACAACTTGAGTCTTCATCATTAATGTGAACCAGAAAAGGTAAAGCTAAAGGGGCATAATTAGATGTTAAATTTAGTAAGTTTTCTCTGACCATCTGAATTCAAACATTTAGAATAAAAGGAAGGTTTTTCTGCCAGGAAATGTGTATTGTAGTGGAAGAAGGTTACAGGTTTTTTGTACCTCTTGTACCACAAAGGATGAGCATTCCAGCAGAAGGTTGAATTAAAAATCGTCTTTGTACTTTTTCAGACTGTAGTTAAGCTTTTTGCTTAAGTAAGTTTAAACTCCTTATTTTTAGTAGCTGGAGAAACAAGGCTTCTTTTTGATACATAAATATAATTTTTGCAGCTGTTTAATTTTCAGTCTGTATGTTGGAGTGAAATGAAGCCTTGTGGGCTGTAGACATTAAAAAATGAACAGAAAATCACCGAAGAGTTGGACTCTTAATATCACATGATGAGATCAGAATCTTACCTGATCAGTGTTCAGAAAACAGATAAATACCTTACAAATGACCCTTAACAGAAGCCTGGATTTTCCAGAAAATGCTGCAGCCACTCCAGCCCAGAGAAATGAAGTGTTGTTTTGGAAGAGGCAATTCAGGCAACCACTGAGGACTCTGGAGCTGGTGACAGAAGCAGAGATTAAGCTTGAGAGTATCATGAAACACGAGAGCATCTCTTGCATGCAGTGCTATTTTTTGAGGCAAAGTTCTTGTTTTGCTTCTCTGCTTTTTCTCCTTTTGCTTTATACATTTGTACCTTACTGAAATGTTTAGTCCTCCCAGTTTGTCCTGATTTGCCTTGATCCTCTAGAGGTCCCACCTGTCCTGTGCTGTTGCTCTGTCCTAGAAAATAATGTTCTGCTTATTCAGAGGAATGTATTTTAACTTACTTCACATCACCAAGAAATTCAAATTTTTCTATGCAATCTCATGTGATAAAAATATGTTTTGCCTCTCTACAAATTTCTGTTGGCATTTCTTTGTAAGTTGCTAACTAAGTAGTACAAATGAAAAGTGTATTATACCCAAAGAGTCTGTAATTGTTCTGGCAGTTCCTCTTAGGATTGAAAGTACCCAATCATTTGGAAAATGTTAGCATAGCTGTCATTTATTACCTGAAAATGTAAGGTTATGGTACCACACAGAATATCTTTTATTTCAGTGCAGTACTAAGAAATAGATGTATTTATTCCAGCCCATACAGAGTTTGAAATTTGACTTGGAATTTAAGGAACTTTCCTTCCCCTCAAAAAAAAAAAAATCCCACTAAAGTACTTGGTCTTTGCTAAACAGCATTAAATTTTTAACTGCTTATACCATTGACAATAAAGTTAGCTAACATGAGTCATGTTTTTAATTGCCCCCAGGATTTCTGTGTGCCACTTCAAAATTTTATTAAAAATGTTTTTCCCAAAAGAAGCACCAAAGAGCTGACAATTTGAAGCCTCTGTATCACTGTGACAGCAAAATTGTGAAAGTTAAACTGGCAGAAAAAAAACAAGCAAACTGATGGTGAAATGCCTGCTTAAGTGATGCAAAATGCTCCCTTTTTTTCTGTACCTAAAGGTACAATATAAATTGAAGCTTTTTGTTAATGACTTACATGTAAAAAGCAATTTCACTGTCCAAAGTACTGTTTGAGCATTCATATTCTTTCAGCATTTCAGATTAAGCACAGTAAAGGCTTGTAAACCTCCCAAAATACTGGCTTGTACTGTACTATAAAAAATTTGCATAGAAACAAATCCTTGTTCTGTTTATGGCATTAAAAAATAATTCTCTATATTTGCATTAGGAAGTGTTAAAAAAAATAGCTCTTCTGTGCCTCTTTAGCAACAGGTTTAGATCTTTGACTTTATATAAAAAAGTTGTTTTCTGGTGATTTTTTAAATTTGGTTTTAGTTTTGTTCTTATTGTAAGTTTTGGTAAGAGACAAAGGTTGAAATTATCAGCTGAATGCATATTCAGCCAGACTGGGTCATACTGAGATTCTGTCTTCTGTGTGACAGAATGAGGCAATCATATTTAGTGAATTCATTGAAGAAATATATATTCTTGATTTTTAACCTTGTTCACTAAGTGGGGATTCTAGAAAAATGTTATAAATACACTTGTATTCCACTTTTCATAGTTCTATTCTCATTTTTAAGACTCTTACTGCAGTGTTCACTAACACTTTAAATTTACAGGGGACAAAAATAATCAACTAACAGAATTTGGGGTGATAAAGACCTAATTTTGAAGTTTAGTTCATAACACTTTAAACCAAGACTAGAACACTTGTAACATTCCCACTATTCAGAGTTCATGGATACCCAGGGTATATACCTTGTCTATCTAGGGTACATTTTCAATTGCATATATAAATCTAGGTTCACTTTCCTCTTGCAATAAATTGTGTTGAAAAGGTATTTTAAGTTTCACTTGATTCAGTTAGTTTGCAAAAACCTGATTTCTGCTCAGTTTCCTGTTGGTGATGTATGTCTGGACTGGATATCTGGAGGATAACTTTTCATTTTGAGACATGGCCACCAACAGTGCAGTGATGGATACTGGCTTCTTGTAGCAGGGCTGAGGAATGGATTTGGAAATCTCCCCCTACTGTCAAATCCCTTCCTGCTTTCCCCCTCACCCCCCACCATGTAGTCAGATTTTACTTTAAAATCCATTTTGACAAATCACTCTGCTGGGAAGGATTCCAAGAAAGAAATACTTCACAGTTTCTTTTAAATCCCCTTTAAAATCTTGCTCTGTATTGCCCAAAGGAGGTGGGGAAAGCTTAATCTGTTTATCAGGAGGCATCTCCAAAATCCTCTGAGTTAATATGTGCAGAGCAGGATTGTCCTGAAGGGATAAATGTAATAACTGTAATTAGTTCTTGTTGTCTCTGCTATAACTTAGAGGTGTTTAAAAGGCTCACAGTGATCTTTTGTTTGAACTTCAAACATGAGTTTAGGAGTGACCAGAGGTGATACCCATATTCCCTTACTCCTGAGAAACCCTATCCCTGTGAGAAAGGTTTTTGCTTTAAAATTCTGCCCGAGTTTGGGGAAAAAAATGTCTCGGAGAGTCATTATGCAGATAAACAAGGGATATGTAAACCAGGATGATGATGTTAATTAAAAACTGTGTCAATCTCCACTTTGTATGTCAGTATTTGTCAAACACACAAGGAATACTTTACTATACCCACTTATTCCCAATTGTTTTGGCAATACAGGCTACAGGACTTCCTTTTGTTCCTTTTTTCCTCTCTAAAAATTGAATGAGATTCTTTTACTTCTGTGTTGTATTTGCGTTCAGGTTTTCGTGTCAGAACCTTTTAACGGTGGTATTCACTGCTTCTGACTAAACATTTGGACTCAGGGATTTAAAAAACAAGAGATTCCATTTACCAGGTGCAAGATGCAGCATTTGGTGAAGTATTTTAAATTCAGATAGACAGATCCAAGCACTCAGGGTTGTAGTGGGAAAAAAAAGTCTTGGGTCTTAATAAAAGGTTATTAAATGTTGTGGTTTGACTGCAGCAGCCTTGACAATTAGTGGACAGAATATTTTAAAATAAATGAAAAATCAATACCAACACCCCATCCCCCCCCAAAAAAAAACCCCAAAACTCGAAGCCAAACCCAAACAACAAAGGAAAAAAAAATCTCTACGGTTGCAAGGTTTTTTTTGATTCTGCATAGCATAGTTAAAAATTTACTGAAGAGCTCTTTCTGGTAAGGGATTTAAAAAAGGAAAAAATGCATATGATGTAAATGCTTTACTATAAGGTTTTTTTGAACTTATTTCCAGAGAAATGCAAGTTTTATTTAGACACAGTTTTATAACAATTTTAAGAAAAACACCAGAAATAAACTCAAAATACTTTAAATTGTGATCCTTGAAATAATATAAGGATACTAGATGTTGTTTACATCAGTAAAGTACTAAATAATTATAAAAATAAATAAGCACGTATAAAAATCTACCTCTGAAGCATATATATTTACCAAAGTACAATAAAAATTAAATATACAAAAATAGCAGGTTATAACATTTGAAATATTCCTTAAACAGTCTGTGAAGGCCTGCTGGAGAAATGTTGAAAGACAACATTTATAAAGAACAACTGTACAAGCCAAGTATTTACAGGCACTGGGATGGTGTCTGTCAGTGTTCAACTTGTGATCCTGTCTAATCTTGCAGTGCTAATTAGGGAAAAATTAGCACCTTATGGATAGAGATTCTTTTGAAGAGCAGTTTGTTTTGCAGGAAGAATAAATGGATTATTTGGTGGTGCTTTTCCTTAAGAGTCCCAATTAAAATATTTCCCAAATGGTGAAGGATTGCTGTCTTTCATCACAGGTTACTTGGTATGGACTGTCTCACTTCATGTCTTACAGCCAGTGTAGACATACCAAAATCATATGCTAGGGACATAATAAATAATAATAACTGCCTCCAAATCTTGAGCATTTAGGGTTATTTAAAATTTATTATTTTTACAAGATTTTTTGTTATTCACTGTGTATAGTCCATAAGCTTTTCTTCCCACTCTGACTTGCCCAGTTATACCTGCCAGATCCATAAAGAACTTGGTAAGTGGGAGGAAAGAAACTCATCCTGCTCCTACAGGATCGAGTTACAAGCATTGTACCTTAGAGGAGGAGATACCTTCCACCGTGAATGTCTTTTGTAAAGTGAATTGATATGAGAGAGAACTCTCTTTGAATTATTGTAGCTTTGTTTCAGTCTTGAGAAGGTTTTTAACACAGTGTATATTTTCTTTCAGAAAACTGAGAAGTGGGAGAGTGAGAAGTCTGAGGAAGATATGGAAGAGTATATCTGGGAAAACAGTCGCTCTCAGAAAAATGCCTTGGACACGCTGCTTCGAATAAAAGCCTCAGAGAATGTCAGTAATGTCTCTAAGGAAGAGCTGCTTGGATCTGAAGTGGTTACGAATTACAGAAACTCTGTAATTGCACTTAAAAATGAAGGTGAAACAGAAAGTAACATGTCTCAGTATAAGGAATCCGTGAAAAAGCTGTTGAATATACAAGCATGAAAGCAGACTCTGCAGGTACACCTGATCATTATAGAAATATTAAGCTACTATTAATATTTCTTAGTGACATGGATATATAATTATTCAGAACCTTAACCAAAAGTGTGAAACTTGATGTTGATAATCACAGTAGTAATCAGTTTTCTCTTTACTGCTCAATTTTTTTTGTAAGCATAGTTGTCCTGTCCACGAATCTTGTTCTTTGAATAAAGTATGTTTGGATTCATATTGATAACTTGGACATTTTATTCCGTGTTTGCTTAGCATGGGAGATCCTGTTTCAGTCCTCTGCTTAATCACACTTTGATTTCTCACAGAACTTTTTAAGGCATATAACGTAGAGCAACAATGTCAAAACTTAAGCTCCCAGTTCCATTAATTAAAAGTCTGAAAGTTAAGAACTCTAAACTTTCTAAATGCTTTTCAAATGTCACTCAGATTTTGCTCTTATCTTTACTCCCTATCTGTAAAATAAAGATAATATGTCTAAGTAGTTTTAACTTTTGGAGAGGTGTTGAAGCACATGGGAGAGTATGAGGTACTCAGCTGTCACCATGAGGGCTAACAAATACCCTAAGGAAAAATACCTGGCTCTAAAATGATGGAATAAAATGAGGTAGAAAATGGGATGGTAGTGGGAATGTGAACTAGCAGTTGTTGAGAAAATTCCAAAGCACATGGGAAAGAAGAATGATGAGCTAAAAGTAAGAGCTGGTGGGTAGTGAGGTATGTAGCTAAATAGGAATGGACTCAGTCTTGGTGCCCTGAGGCCTGCTGAGTTCTCTCTTGAATCTACCCAGGCTTTTCAAGGGAAAAAAAATGGTTTTAGCATCCAGCTTACTGGTATGCAGCACAGAGAGAGAAACTGTATGGATGTTTAGCTTATATTGGGTAATTTGTATTTGAAAGGCATTGATTTGAAACACTGGAATCACAGGCAACTTTTATTGCCTTCTCACAGCAAAAAAACCAAAAGCAAAACAAAAATCCCCACTTAAAAATAGCAGCTTTCAGGACATAAATAACTCTTGCTTTTATTGTACCTTCCTGGCTTACTAAGATTTCAGCTTAGAAAGTCATTCTCTGGAAGGGGCAGAGGGAGTTAAGGATTCTGCATACCTATGAAAGAACCAAACATGTGGCCCTGCCAGCAGCTCCTTGAGAGAGAACAGTGCAAGAATAAGGACATAGAAAAGTGAAGGGAATTGATTCCTGCAGTGTTCCCTGTGGCTTGACTCTCGCTGCTAGGATTTCTCACTGTCTGTTTTGTGTTTACATACAGCCACAGAGTGCATGTATTCCCACTTCCAAAACACTGTCAGTTTTGGAAGGATTGTTTTGTCGGTTTGGAAGGTCAAGATTGTTTTCATACGGTAGGAGGCTGAGTTTAATGCAGCTTTTTACTTCCTACGAGAATTTGCCAGAGCTGTAGCTAAGACTGAAAATGCTTGTCCTGTAATCCCAATTTTGCACTTAGTTATTTAGTGGTCCTTCCTATTAGATTTGTATTAATGTGAAGCTTTAGCAGAAGCTTGATATGGGGGAAATTTCAGCTGTTACCAGGTTGTTCCTTTGTTCAGGGATAAGGAGGGCAATGTTTAAAATTCTCATTTGAAATAGTACATCTGTGTGATTCCAAATCTTTTTTGAACAGCCATGAAACCAAAATTACTGAGGAAGTAACTGCACTTTGACTCAGAGAGTGGTATGGGTGGTGCTTGGAGTTGTGCCTGGCTCTATTCCAAAGGCAGTTTTGTTCTAGTATGTACACAAGGGAAATTTGTTTCCTTAATTAGCTTTGTCAGTGCTTGCAGAAGGACTGGCATATGAGCAAGTGTATGTAGCAACTTCTGTTTTGCATGTCTTGTACAAGATTGTCAAGAGTAATGCCCTTAAGTGTTTTAAAAAACCTCATAAGCTTGATTGTCTCCATAAAGTTGTCCTTTACTGCTCAGGACATGAGCACCTGATAAAATCCTCTCTGCAGCAGAGGACAACTCAATTTTCCTTTGCTCTTTGTAGACTTTGAATGGACCTAAGTGGAACTCTGGAAGTCATAGTTAAAATAACAATTTGATGTTACTAATTCTGCTATCTGGTAGAAAGAAGAGCAAGGGAAACTGATTTTTTATTTGGTTGTATCACAGCTAATTCATGGAAAACTTAAAATTCACAGGCTCCTACAGCTCTGTCTGAAGAGTTCAAGCCTCCCTTATGTACACTCTCTAAATGTTTCAATATAGGCAGGATAAAAGGTGATTGTCTCCTGAGCACCAGGACAGCCAAATGTCTCTGCTAACAACAGATGATGCCTACTGGCCAAGAACAATGTTGGGAATAATTCATTGTGTTCCCTAACCACATCCAACAGTTCCCATCAGAAGCTGAATGTCAAGGATACTCGTTTCCAGTAGTATCTGGCTATAGGACACCTTGCCAGCTGGCCTTGGAAATCTGCAACCTTGGTTTTCAATGGTACTTCCTCTCCTTGCTAAGAAACCTGTCAGGAAAACTAGAAACCTTTATAATCCTGTAAGTGCCCAATCAAGCTTCTGGAATCAGAGGCAATATAAAATTCAGACTAACACTTGTGATTTTTACTGATGGTTTATATGTTACAGGACAGCCCGTGTAATGCACTGGACTGGATCAAAGGCAGCCTGGATGCTATTTTGAGCTCTTTCTCATCTTGGAAGTTTCTCTCTGGTTTTGTCCTTCTCCCTCTGAGCTGTTTGTGTTTGAAGGTGACAGCATTTCTCTGTAATTAATGTAGAATATCTGGAGCACTGGGATCTTAACTCCAGTGGGAGTCTCAGTGATGTATAATGTAGCACGTGTTTTTATGAAGTAAATGACACATCTCTATTTTCCCGCTGAAATTTAAAACCTGTGAAGAGTTAGAGATTAATAGACTTCCAGGTTAAAACACCTGTACAGGACAATAATAAATCCATCCTTAGCAATGGTCACTTACTAACATATCATGTACATTATAATACAAATTAATGACTAAGGTGTGCATCCCTCTGCACATACCTGTGTGAATGGAATACTAGTAATGCTTAGTTTCACTGGTGCTCTTGAGGAGACTAATCTTTCTTTTACCCCCCATATAAACATTCCAAAGAGTGGACACTTTTACCCTGTTTTCAGGCATAGCATTGCTAAGTAAAGGATAAAGGAACGGTTGCCTAAAAAGGGATGTGCTGTCTGGACAAACCATCTTCTTGCTTTCCCTCATACCTAAAATGTATGTATTTATTTTCTTGTGACTCCCTTAGTCTGTAATAAAAGAGTTCTGCTATTGTGCTTCATATAACCCTTTTCCTGCCTATTTTCTTCCCTATATGACAACAAACCAAGAAGGTTCTCCAGAACATGATCTTACTTCAGTCATTCCATCCTGGCCCAAAAGCATTTGCGCATAAATTTTCACTTTGCCTCATTTTCTTTTTCTGGTGAGTTCTGAAGTCCTAGTTACATTATATGACTCTACAGAACACTATATTGAGGGTAAGCATTAAAGGAACATCAAGGTGCTGTTAAATGCACTATACAGTCACTAATCTGGAGATGAAGAAACCATAGAATGACTGTGACTTGATGCAGTCAGCACAGCTCATCAATTATCAGATAAAAGGCACTTTTCTAAGAGTAAAGGGAGGTGAAACCCCACCTTTTTGAAAGAAGATACTATACTACCTCTGACTTATTTCTGTCAAAACTAATGCCTCCTTGCAGAGGTTTGTGTTTCTGGCATGTTAGTGTGTCCTATCTAGGGAAAAGATATATGTGCTAGTCTTTGCATTTGTAGGAATGTGTAAGAATAGCAGGTTTTCTCTTTTTTTCAGGAGTTGATTTCCTTTTTTTTTCTTTTTCAAATTTAACAGTAGTGTCCATCCCTTAGGACTAGCTTTTTTTTTTCTTTTTTTTTTTCTTGAATCAAGCTGCTATGGAGGGTCATTCATAGGATGGAGGAGTTAGACAAGCTGGCAGAGGCCAAGCACCATTGAGTTTGCAGTCTGCAGGCTGTCAGCAGATGCTCAGGTAGCTTACAGTTTGGATGTAAGTTGGTTTTAAAGTGTTTTTTCCTTGGTTACATGATTTTAAAAATTATGAGGAGAAAAATAATTTAAAAAGCACTTTCATTGCAAATTGGTGTGACAGTGCTGGCTGAAGTGTGTTGGGGGAGAACTGTATGACAAAACACGCTTGTCATCAGTACTGAGTGAGATGAGAAGTACCACAACTTGACATGGAGCACGTGATTAATCAGTTTATTTAATGTACTTGATCAGATTTGTGATCTGTGAATGTGGTAGAGGTCAAAACATGAACTTTGCAAAGCACTAATTTCTTGGTGAAGACTTTATAAATGGAGCTAAGCCTGCTTATGTCATTAACAGAAGGGTGGTTTGCTGAGCCACGACCTTCTCCTTCAGAATTTGAGAGGGAATTTGAAGTAGAGCACTGTACAAAGAAAATCCTGAGCCACACAGTCTGCAGCTCCTGGTCTAAAAAGGAGCCTATTGATGATCTCAGTGTAAGATGTGGAGAAAGGATACAAAGGACATCCCAGGCATCTACAGCTGGAGGAACCGAGTTCCTCCTCTGATGCACCTGTGCCTTTGTTTCCTAATGAAAGGAGTCACCCCTGAGACTTTTACATTTTGGGGTCAGGTCCATGAAGACTACCCTAAGATGATGATAAACATTCTTTATTTACAATATCACCACATTCATCCTTTGATAAAATATAGAGTATTTTGGTTGCTTCCTCCTAGCTCCTTTCCTTTTGGTGTCAAAAAACTAGAAAAGAATACCTGTCAACTGTAACTCAGAAGAGCCTTTGGGGTCTCATCATTCTTAGCTGAAATTTTTTGTGATATTTAGACTAGATTCAGCCACATTATGAATTAGGAAAGTACAATTTGATGATAAAAGGCTGTTCAAATTTAAAGTACATCATGCAGTGGTCACACCTATAGAGTTTTTATCACTTCATACATAAGCATAGGACTGCCCTTAAAAACAAGTCATACCTAATTCTAAGTTTTCTAGCTGAAATAGAAGAATTTTCTTTTGTGTTATTTCAACTGATTAAATAACACTACCCTTCTAAAATGTTCTTATCCTGTGTCAATCTCTCTTCTATTACATACAAATTAGTGTATGATGTCAATAAAATACTATAAAAAAGGGGTTTTTTAAACTCCAGTTTTCTAAGTTCCAGTGCTGATCAATGTGGACTAACATATAATTTTAGAGAGGTCTTTTCTTCTGAAATCTGCTCAGGTGTAACTAGGTATTCATGTGGCCTTACAACCTCATCAGTTTAGTCTTTGAACACTGCATTAATCTTACTAATTAAATAATATTCTGACACATAGATGTGCTAATAGGTACAGCTGCAGTGAACCTGCTCTCTTAAATTAGGGAAAGTGTTACACTGTTTGTTAGACATCACTTGGCATCAGATTATGAACCAAAACATGCTTGAACACCTCTGAGCACACAGTGGGAGCTATGAGTGTGTACTTCTTAGCTAAAGAGGCAGGGGAATTGTGTTTCATCTGACAAGAATTAAATTATAACTGAAATATTATGAAAAAAATATCATTGCTTCTGTAAAAGAAATAAAGTGGTATATAGGATGCACTTTTAAAAGCCTATTTGTTCCATAGAAAGGATGCTGACAAGTGTTTTACAAATTACTTTTGACAGTAGTATATTTTATGAATTGTCTTGACATTTTTGTTCTTCTCCTTATGGGCTTATACTGAGCTCTCCTGCTGCTGCAGCGCCCTGTCGTGAGAGCAACAGTGCAACAGCAAAGGCAGAGGAGAGAAGAGCAAAGAACAACAGGAATCAACCAGACTCCCAAAGCTGACACTTCCCAAGCAGGTGCCTCATTTTCTGAAGTAGAATTCCTACCACTGTAGCCTTTGGTTTCGTTCAGGTGTTGCTTGCTGCTGTTCAGACGAGGAGGAGTGGGCATGTGGGATACTCCACTGGCAGACCTGGATGTCAAAGATGAGTTCTCGGTCTTCTCGTCTGAGCTGGTGGCTTGCCTGGTGCTTACTGAAATTGTGCTTGTCCTCTTGGCAAATTGGTCATCTGTTGGAAAAGTTTCTGCCCTGGAATAAGTAGTAACTTCGTTTTTTTGGACCATGAGGCTTGTGCTGGAGGTGTAAGTGTTTAATGTTAAGCCATGGCTTGTGGTAGAGGCTGGAGCGTGGAGCAGAGGAGAACTTGATGTGGCATTGTGGTGTTGGCATCTTCCCCCCTCGGTGGTCTTTGTGCTATTCTGCCTTTCGTATTCACTCCGTGAGGAGTGAATATTTGGCTCTTTGGATGTCAGTTTTTCAAAAATAAGAAGATCTGGATCAATCCCTATGAAATCATAACAGTGTTAGTTTTGTGTGATAAGAGCTGGTCTGCACACCCACAAAAGGACTGCACAGAGACAGTGGCAGGTCAGGGAGCCCAAATAATACCCACCAGCACCTTTTGGGCTGGAGGCTGTGGGACACCTCAAGGGATGCAAGGGAAGTGCATTTTGGGATTGCACAAGACTTATTATGGGATGCTTGGGGAAGGAACCAAAGGTGAGGAAAGGGTGGGATCTAGGTTACTGGGGGTAGGGAAATCCCAGAAAGCTCTGTGTGTGTGTGTGATAGTCTGCACCAGCAGCTGGAGGGAAGCTGCACCCCTGGGGCTCAAACATCAGGTGACAGCAACTGGGGAGACTGGGGTCCAGACTGGGCAGACTGAGCATCTCAACCCAGCTGCTGGGTAGGTTTGCATTTTATATGTGTGTATATATATATTTTCACTAACAGATCTCCATCCTGTGAGCTAGAAAAAGCAGGATGAGGCTTTTGGTGCTACCTGTGGTTGTGTGCCTGCTTCATGTGTTTGGCTCTGTAACCTGTGTGCTCTTTGTGCATGTGCCTAATGAGAAAAAATTTTCAGCCTTGCTACTGCTTGGATCTGGGGACATGGAGCAGTGGCAACCTCAGTCTCTCAGACCTGGTAGGTGTTTGCCCAAATATTGGGCAAACAGTACTGAGAAGTTACTCAGAGCATGAATCTTGAGAGCAGGCTGTATCTTTAAGGTTTTTTCTCACTGAGTGGAGAAAGGGGGGAAGTATTTTCAGCTGGAGGTACATAGTGAAGAAGGAAAAAAGTCTTAAGCATTTTTACTTCAGAAGCATATTACTTCAGAACATCTTCTAGCACAGCAGCTGACTGGGTATAATTTTAACATTTTCTCTAGTTGCTGTGTTTTCAGCCTTTATAAATGAAGTGCCTAATTACCTGTTGTGATGTTGTACAAAATGACATTGATTCCAGCCTTCAGGATGCAGCTTTCCAATGCTGGGCAAGACATGTGCAGGCAGTTCCTATTCTCGTGGATGGCTCCATGGTAGAACACTGCTAGATTGCAGGAAACTACAATCCATAAAGAATAAAATTGAGCTTCTCAGAAGAATGACCATTGCATTTTGCACATTATTATGTTATTTAAATCAGAAGATCATTAATACTGGGCAGCTCTGGCCAGATCCTATGGGAAGAGAGAACCAAATACTGTGGGTCTCTCATTATCATGCAAACTAATTGAGCATACAGTCAAAAAAGTAGAACTACTTATAATTATATTCTTTTTTACATCTGGACCAGAATAGCCACCTGTGTTCTAAATGTGTCTCTGATTAAATAATAACTGATTTAAAGTGTATCGTTGAAATGCCCTCTACTGTCTCTATTTTAGTTAAGATTGTAACAAATTTTTGCTTGACTATGTCAGAATATAAAAAGGAGATTCCAAGTTACCATTAATTATCTCTGTAAGGTATCCAGTACCTTGTTCTATGAGAAAAAGTTTGTTGTCCAAATAGGAAGAACATTGCTGAAATGTATTAAATTTTTATTTCCTCACATTATTTAAGACAGAATTTGATTCTTCCCAGGAATGCTGATGGCAGTTATGTCACTGTCAGATTGCCAAGGTCATATTTTTGCTCATAATTCAAAATTTCATCAAAATTTATATTGACTTTTTTAGTAACTGGTTCCTCGCTTTCATCCTCCATATCCAAAACCCTCTTCAAGTCTTGTGAGTTTTGAAAATTTAGGCACCACAGACATGCACTTCATGTATTCTCCTAAAATATACTCCTATAGCGTACCAGTGCAGTGTGATACAAAGTACAGTACTGGGCTTAAAATAAACAATGATTTTTCTTATTTTTATTCTGAGTTTACAAGGCTAGGGAAAAGGGGTTGCCAGCTCAATAACTGCTATCATTTATTGCTATAACTTTATTGTTCATATTAATGTTATACTTGGTTTGCACCACAAACATGGTGTGAACACAGAATAAGAGAGTGCTTTCTCCAAGGAAATTAATATTCTTGTATTTCAGAGGAAAATTGTGCACTCCCTCCTCTTTCTGATGCCATACTCCATGAAAAAAAGTGCTGTTGGAATCACTGTCACTGGTTGTTCTCTACAGGAGTAGATGGTGATGAATACTGAAGAGTCATTCTTTTAATGTTGGCATTGTCTATAAGCTTTGTAACACAGACCTAAAATTTCAGAGCAGACCCTAAGATTTTCACATGTTTCTAGTGTAGTCTTCCAGAAAACTAAGATTTTCAATTTCCTTTCTATGGGACTGAAAATGGGAGAACAGTTACAAGGTGTCTCTGCTTTCCTGCCTCAAAAAAATGCATAGATCCTCTCCCCCATTTCTTCTTCAAATAAAGGAATGTTTATATAAGCATTACCCAAAATGTGTTTCTTGTATGTAAATTTTAACGTGTGCCACAATCTTGACAATAAACACTCACCATTCTTCAGAAGGCAGCAGCTTCTGCTGCACTGTTGGGGTGAGACTTCTGCATAAACCTTCAGCATCCGGGCTCCCCTCCTCTGTGACTCCTGCAGGTCAATCAGGCAGCCTGGGAAGCGCCGGATCCAGCAGTTCTTGTAAAAGGTGGTGGGTGAGCAGAGTGAGTGGGACTCCACAGCCAAACCCAGCACCAACAGCACTTCTGCTACTGCCACCAGCAGAACCATTGCCTTGGGGTGATGGGCTCAGTCACTGTGCACTGTGCTCCATGGATGCACTGAAGGCTGAACCAGCATTGGAAGAGACAATCCCTGGAGGGGTGAGGATGCTGTCAATTCTGCCAGGGATGTGAGCCAGGGGATGGTTTTTTGCCAAACAATTCCCATAGTGCTGTTTGGACAGCTGCTGGAAGAAAGCAACCATTTTATGAGCTACATAGGATTATAATAGTTACTATTGTTGTCCTCTAACTTAATTATTTGGAGACAGTTTTTGAGAGACAAAAGGCACACGTTGTTTTTTGTCATTCAGAAAACTTGTTTCTTTGGACAAGAGTGTGTGTGTCTTGTCCTTCTGAGACCAAACCAGCCTTAACATTTGGTGAAAAATGGTGAACAGCATATTGTTTCACCTCACTTTGTTCAGGCACACTATTACACTCAACACAGGAGAAACAGCTCAGTTTAGTTTCTGAACACTTTTTGAATTACCTGGTGGCTGCAAATATACTTTCCTTCTTTATTAACAAACTGAACTGTCTCATTCTGTCTGCCAGCCATAGGTAGAAATTTGTTCCCTTTCCCTACTCTGTTTTGATGGCAAGCACAATACAATTTTATTTACAAAGATCTCGGACTAGATGAATATGACTGGAGAAGGCTGTAACCTACATTCAAGTCATTAGAGAGCATCCAGAGGAGGGTTATGAAGATGGTGAAGGGCCTTGAGGGGAAGCAGCTGAGGACACTTGGTTTGTTCAGCCTGGAGGAGACTGAGGGGAGACTTATGGCCACCTGCAGCTTCCTCACGAGGGACAGTGGAGGGGCAGGCACTGACCTCTGCTCTCTGGTGACCAGTGACAGGACTCCAGGGAACAGCTGGAGCTGCAAGGAGGCTTAGGTTGGATTCTGGGAAAAGCTTCTTCCCCCAGAGGGTAGTTGGGCACTGAACAAGCTCCCAGGGCAGTAGGCACAGCTCCAAGCCTGATAAAACTCAAGAAGTGTTTGGACAACGCTCTCAGGCCCATGGTGGGATTGCTGGGGTGTCTGTGCAGGGCCAAGAGCTGGATTTCAATGAACCTTGTGGGTCCCTTCCAGCTCAGGATATTCTATGATTCTGTGATCTCCAGACCCAACAGGTAATCAAAGTTCTGCCACCAATAAGTTTAAGAATATTCAGCAGTCTATATGGGGTTTTCTGCTTCTGTTTAAGCTTGGAAAAGGCCTGCCAGAAGGAAAACATCGTTGACATAGAGGGAGGCGATTTTTCAAGCACCTGGTCTGAAACCTGAAACTCCCACATGATTTGTTTCTTAATAGGACCAAGTCTGACCCCTGATTCCCACATCTGCATGCCTTTCACACAGAAAGGCCTTAAATTATTACAATACATGAATTGATTTAAACTCACTGGACTGTATAGTGAGGTTGAGAAAATTAGGTAGAAATACAGTTGTCTGCAATAAAAACTGTGCGTTGAATATATAAAATAGTTTACACTGCCTTTTTATCCTTCAAGACTAGAATCAAGGAATTTCCTTAGTTCTACATAAAGTATAGATTAGTTACATGGAGTGGGGGAAACCTCAAATTCATTTTAATTTTTTAGTCATTATAGCTGATGTTTTGCAAAACAAGGCCCCGAGTTTGGAAATGAACCAACACGTAAACAATTGTGTTCCTTTCAGAGCTCCTTGGAAGGTAATAAAGCCCAGAGCAGGATTAGTCCTGTTGATCCAATAGCAAGGCCAAGGCATTATTTTATTCATTGGAATTATAATTAGGAGGATTCCAAATAAATGTCTGTTGTGGGGAATACAAGAATTAAATTATAAGAAAGGGGGGAAGTGGGTAATCCTTTAAGCCTCTGTCCTGAAAACCAGCTCTTGGTACTTGTGTTGTTTTATTTAGTTCTGGTAGTTTGATGTGCTTTGTTTTCATTTTCATCTCTGTGAAAATCACAAATTAAAACCTTAAATGCATTTTAATAGACCTGTTAGCTTGCATTCAGTGAACTGCACAGGGAAATTTTTAGACATTTCTCTACAATTGCTACAAGCACTATTGACAATGTATTTTTCTAAAAGGTTTGTTCCTACTTTCCTAGTAATCCAAAGCATCACTTGATATGGGACAAACTCAGAATTTTGAAAGACATGCCTGTATTTTGGCAATACATTTAGTAGGAATTTTAGATCTATTTTCTTCTGTAAGACTCACATGCAAAATTCCTGATTGCTTTCCTCGCTCCTACACTTCCCAAGTCTGCAAGAACAGAAATCCAGGAGACTCTGCAAAACTTGGGGAAGCATTTAACAAGGAGATTAAACTGATACAGAGTAAGTATTTATATTGGACAAAGCTGAATATGCCTTTAGTCCATTTAAATAAATCTATTTACTTGCACGAGCAAAACATTAGATGTAATAGGTAGCTTTAAAGGTGTATGTATTTTTATGTATATGTATTTTTACTTAAAAGATTATGCTGTCTCAGTTCCTTTGGGTTTCTATGTTTGAGGCCTTGCAAAGTGTATGTGTAGATAACAAGCATGTTTACATCTTCCTTTTCAGGAGAAGAAATTTAAAACTTAAGGACTAGTGCTGTGACCTACTGCAGTTGCTGGACCTGCAATACCACACCAGTTCTGTGATTTTAGTGGTGCTTTGTCCAGACATCAGGATAAAGTGCACGACTGGATGTGAACATGCCTGAGCACATAAGCATCTGCCAGACCATCCAGTAAGTCTTCCTCTGGCATCATGTTTTGTATAAAGTAAAAAAATCCACAACTACCTGTTACTTCCATTGAGGCAGCCACCAAACACAGTAAGGGATCGTATTCACTGTGCATAATATTTAATTATGTATTTGCAAAAGTAAGCTTGGGTAACCAATCCTATTGTGTACAGATCTATGTGTTTTCAAGGTATATTTAAAAACCTCTCTTTTTTTTGTTTGTTTTCACAGTTTGCCAGTAGACACATTGCTGCTCTTAATGCCTTCATATGTTCTGCTCTGTACTTGAACTACGCAGCTTTTTTTCCCTTCCATTACTTGTTATTCTCTTTTCTTTCTCTGTTTCTGAGCAAATTTTGAGAGCAAGAGTAGCTACAGGGAAACTTTCTATTTAATTAAATATAAAGAGATTGAAACAAATAAGTAAACATATGGCTGCTTTAGGCAATTTCCTTTAAAAACTGAAAAGTTCTGTCTATTAAATTTTCGAATCTTCTGCCTTGCTTCCCCATAATTTTACTTTGACTTTTCTATGAAAAATGCATATATATATAAATTAATGCTGAAATTTTAATTCACAAACATTTTGCAAGAAGGAAATATCTGAGTCTTACCTGCAAACCAGTGACCGACTGTTCCTTGTGCTCTGCAAAGAGGGATCAAGGACTTTTGCTGTTAGTAAGGAGTCTCCGGCCAGTTTCAGACCAGCACTTTGTGTTATTTAGTAATTCTTTTCATCCATCTGCTCAAATTTCTTCCTGGAAAACAAAAAGGCAGTTGCCTGTTTTCTGTGAGAACATGGATGTTTTTGCAGACCTTTCAGTAAAAGAGATATAGATGAACCTGCCACACAGGAAAAAAAATATCTTTTTAATGATTCCTCTTAGAGACAGCACCTGAAATTTCCCACCTGGGCTGGCAGTGAGAATGGCACAATCCAAGAGCTACCAAGCACAAAGGATTCATCATGAGGCATTAACTCTTTTTTTGCCAAATATAAACAAAATCAGACACTTTTTCCATATAAAGCAACAGATATATCTTGACATTGGGAACTATATTTAGTTTCTATGGAATACATGGTTCTATTACTCAGAATATATGAAGACCAGAAAGGATCTATATAATCATAGAATCATAGAATGGGCTGGGTTGGAAGGGACTTTAATGATCATCTTGTTCCAACCCCCTGCCATGGGCAGGGACACCTTCCACCAGACCAGGTTGCTCAGAGCCCCATCCAACCTGGCCTTGAACACTTCCAGGGATGGGGCATCCACAGCTTCTCTAGACAACCTGTGCCAGTGCATTATCACCCTCACAGGAAAGAATTTTTTCCTAATATCCAATCTAAACCTACTCTCTGTCAGTTTGAAGTCATTCCCCCTTTTCCTGCCACTCCAGGCGTTTGTAAATAGTCTCTCTCCATCCTCCTCATAGGCTCCCTGTAGGCACTGGAGGTCACAATTAAGTAACCCTGAAGCCTTCTCTTCTCCAGGCTGAACAATCCCAATTCTCTCAGCCTTGATACAGGAAAGCACTCCTGAAAAAGACTGAAAAGGCCAAAGCTTTGATCCTGTAGTCAGATCAGTGCGTTGGCTTTTGTTTGTGGGTCATCTGCTGCCTGTGCTGTGTCTGTCCTGTGCTTCTCTGCCACCTGTTGTGAAGTCCCTCTCAGCCCTAGTGTGGGCAGGACAGCCCATGGCCTGGGTCAAGCTGGAACTTAGGCACTGATGCTCTTTGAGCAGCTGTGGGAGGCAGTGGTGGTGGTTGCTCTGTCCCAGTGGTGGCTGTCTTTGATAGCTCCTCCTTCCACCTGCAGTGGTTAAGTTGGTGTGATTAGAGGGACACATCCCTCATGGAACTGCAGACTAGATGAGAGAGGACAGCTGGGCCTCCTGTCTGTATCTTCCCTTTTCCAGGCAGGTATCAGGAGAGAAGTGAGAGATATCCCCTGAGGCCCAGGGGAGGCAGCACAGCACTCCTTGATGCTGCCACGACATCGCACAAGTATTCAGGGAATGATTGCTCCCAGCACAGACCCAGCCTGTCCCAGGTGTGGGAAGAGACTGGACCTACCTATGCAAAGCACTTCTCTGCTACAGCTACAGGCAAACATGTTGGCTTGAAGTGAGACTGAAGCCTGCAGTTCCCCAGGTGAGGTAAGAACCTGCAAGAGTCCTCCTTTGAACATCAGTAAGCAAATTTAATCAAATGTGCAGCACAATTCCATGGGACATCAGCATGAAGTCAGTGAAGTTCTCTGACTGTGTTGTGCTCCACGTAAATAAACTGAATTGCAGGCCTGTGTTGAAATCATCTTTATCTCATTTTTCTGAGATATGTACATGTGCTTTCCCTTTATTACAGCAATTGTAAGGTCAAAATTTTACGTAAGCTAAATATTTTGATAATGCCAGAATATGTCAGTGTAACTCTGTTACGGTATAAAAGTTACAAAATACTAATGTAAGGGATCACAAAATAATGAAACATAAATACTTTGAAAAAAAAAATCCGAGCAAATCTTTTTGACATTATTCAAATAATGTGCTTGCTTGCCTTCTCCTTTAAAATTTTCCTTGAAATCGAAATATTCTTTCAAAATGTCAAAAGTCCAACAAAACAGCATTTTTTAAGAGAACTGTTTTGTCAAAAACAGCTATTAGTGGTCAGGTTTTGGTTTGGAGCAATATATCACATTTTTAATGAATCTGACCTTCTCCAAGGTTTGGGACAGTTGGCTCCAAGATTCTGGTTTCAGTCCCGTCCCAGCAACATGGTAAATAGAGGTAAAATATTACAGTTTCTGTTCCTGGGACTTTGTGCAAACTATTTTTTAAACCCTTGTTTCCAAGGGGCTGCCAGGCCCTGAGATTGTCTTGGAGCTTGTCTTCAGACTAATTCTGGTAAAACCTCTGTACGAAGGCTGGAATCTGTGTGTTCAAACAAAGAGCAACAGAAGTCTTAGCCAGGTCAGATTTATACAAATATAAATCTACTGGCATACATACAAGCTTGAGCCAAGGTTTATGACAAAAGGCACAACGTTTAGCAAACACTAATGAACGAATGCTGATTTATGGCAGAACGTGAAACTAGGCAAAGGGGATGGAGTTTCAATATTGTGATGCATTTTATACAGCTGGATACTTAGTGAAAGTCTTCCATGTGGATTACCATTCATCTTACCTAGTTATTATGTACTAAAACTCAGCTCTGCCTGTCTGCACCAGGATTAAAGAATATGTGCTGTTTTGAAAGCACCCAGTTTAGTCTCCTCTAGCTACCCAAGAAATTCCTGGCTGTGGATGCACAATGCATTTGTGCAGAGCAAACATCCCTGACAGGGGTACAGCAGCAGGCAGAGCACTCCAGCAGCCTGACCCCTGTTCAGTTTTTGTCAGGGAACATTTATTTCACCGGAGAGAGTTTCAAGGAAATTCCTTACTAGGTCTTAGGAATAAAAAATGGAACAGATTGAAGGCCCTTGTAACAGTTTACACACTTACACCTCCTTTCTGCTGTCTGGTGCCTGAACCTCCTCATGATCCTCACAGAATGCCCACGAGCACACAGATTATTGGAACAGCCTTTCTACTGCCCAGGGAGAGCTCAGCAGCACACACTTTAGCATTAATACTAATCACTCAGATTCCACTAAAGCAGGGATAAGTACTTGGTAGTAAATAATCTGTATTCAAAAAAGAATAACGCTCCAAGTATTTTTGCCGTAGTGTTGCAGCATACCTTTGTTGCAAGGAACAAGTTAAATAGTAAATTAAAAGCAGAAAAAAAATAAACAGAAAATATTAGGAAATAAAGCACTATTAGAAATAGGAGTGCCTTTTTTCTTTTTTTTTTTTTGGAGTAGCATTGCTAATGGCATTGGGTAAGAAGTGCTTTGTTTGGCTGTGAATCTGAAAAAAGAAATTACCTTTATTTGGCAAGTCATCCTTCACAAATGATAGAAATTTCAGTTGAAGTAAAATTATGCTCCAGTCAGTTCCTCTCAGAAATGCCAAGATCCTTTAGAACACTGGTATTTTTTAATGCTGAAATACTGCAGGATATTTCCTATGTTCCATAGATGCTTACTTTGTATCCCATGACAAGGAAAATACTAAACAATGGCAGCAGTGGCAAATCCTTTCCAAAAGAATAATTCCTCTCTTGAGTAATTCCACTATTACTCAATTCAGAGTTCCCTGGCAGTGCAATACAATTCCCTGGCGTCTCAGAGGGAAGAATGGGGCACTTTATATTTTATATTAGATAGCATGTATATTTTAAATAACCCCTGATTCTGTTCCATTTCAGACTTTAGACTAATAAGGCTGAAAGGAATTCAATTTTCTCACTGTTTTTTTTCACTCTATGTGGTTCTATCCTTAGAGCATTTAGGTTGGTGTTACTCTCAAGTGTTATCCAGTGTATCTGCATTAAATCAAGAGGTTTGCCTAAAACAAGCACAAAACCACTTCCCTTAGGCACTGTACTGATGCTTAAGGGTTTGGTTCTCTTCTGCTGCATATTTTTTGTGTGATCTTGGGTTAAACCCCCAGAGAAATTCAGGATATGTTTCATGTATATGTAAACCAGGTTTCCTGACAAGAAAAGCATTTGTCATTCTGACTCCCTATCACTGGTACTTTGGTGATCCCTCCACCCTCCCTTTGCTGTGTCTTCTGACCTTGCCAGTCTGGAGACCCAGCTTATTACACAAAGTCATTGAGTGTCACAGAGGAAAAACAAGTGGCCATGGTTTTCTAAGTAAATCTAAGCACTGTAAGACACTTGAAGTGAATCCAAAGTGTAAGCAGGCTTCAGCCCTAGCACACAGAGCAGGCTCACACCAGCCCCATAGGCATTCCTTGCCAGTCAGGAAGCATGAGCTGAGTTCCACACAAAACAGGATTAGTGCCACTTCTGTCTACTTATCTCTGGCTATACTGTTCCTGCCTCTGAAGCCGTAGCTCCTCCTGGCTCTCTGTGTTCCCTTTCTTTTGCTATGTTGGAAAAGTCAGAGGGCTACAGAAAGGTATGCCCAGGAAGAGAAAGGCTTAGATTTTCTGTATCATGGTTGAATGGTCTAATACAATGTAGCTGCTGTATAAAAGAGCTTCTTCCATTTCCAAGTCTTTCTAAAAGAAAAGAGTGATCTCTTTTCAGCCTTGGAAATAATTCGGCATTAATTACAGGAAAATAGTTCAGACACCAGGCACAGGGAAAAAAATGTCCAGACTGTGAATCCCAAGCAGAAATAGCCATCTCAACTCTAGAGCAAGAGAGCCCTGACTGAGACTCTCTGGTGTCTTCCTGGTCTGTTTGTTGGCATTTAAGAACCCTTTTCCTTGAGATAAATTTTTCTCTCAGGTACTGTAAAGAAACCGGAACTACCTAAAACAGCTTGAAGATTTTGCCCCAGGAGCTTTGGCTCTAAAAGATAGGTATTGAAAAGCTGAGCAAAGTTACTCTTGTCTTCCTCTCTGTGTAAATATCTTGTCCTTCAGGGTATGTTTTATCACAAACTCATTTAACATCTACCACGATTGTTTTCATGTTGTTTCATGCTTCAGCGTGTTCTTGTAGAATGACAGATGGTCTTTCATATTTGTTTCAAAAAATCATTCAAATCTTTTATGGCTCTGAACTATAGATTTTGATTTTGTAGCTCTAGCACTAGAGTTCCAGCTCTGAAAAATACACTTCTTACTCACTTAAGATCAACCAAGACGACTGCTGGTGAAACAACAAGACCTGTTCTTTGATTCCAGTATAATAGCATGTATTATTGATCTGAGCATAAACCATAGCAGTGGACTGGAAGACAAAGGAAATTATCTCTACAAAAGTGGAACAAAAGAGTAGTCCTTGCCCTGGTGCATTTGAAGTGTAAGTACCCTATAAGCACACCATACAGACTGACTGATTAGTGTAGTGAAAAACAAGGGAACTGCCCTGTCAGCATACTCTGCCTTAACACAATTGCCCTGCCCTAAGCTTGGATAAAGCATAGATAGCTCTCAATAAGCCCAGTAAAAACAACTGAATAAGGAAACACATGTAGGTTTTTTCAAAAGTGGCCATTCAACAGAGAGCACTGCTGACCCTCGGGCAAGTGAGAGCTCCTGGTGAAAGCTGTAGGAGTCTGTGCCCTCAAAAGTTTGTTGGCAGAAAGAAAATACCTATTAGTACGTGACAGAACTGATCCAGTCTATTAACAAATCTCATGGACTGTGAGGAAGAAGGACTCAAAACTCAGGCAGAGTGGCAGGTGCAGGCACACAGGCAACAGGAAGACACACAAGGCAACAGAAAAAATATTCCATCTACCCAGGCTGCAGTGTCAACACTTTGAGGTCAAACTTACCATAACTGACTACATGGAAAAAACCACTCACCAATTAGGAGCTAACTTATGAACACATGAAACATAAGAGACTCCAAAACAGATGTCTAAAGATGGCAATCATACCACTGTGTTGGCAATCATACTGTATTCCAACAGGGGAGCTTACTGTCCATGCCAAACATGAGAACTCTGTTTACCTCTGCAGTATGAATGATTACAATTGCTTTAAATGTCTGCCTATGGGAATTAAAGTGCAAGAAGGAATTATGGGTTGGACTGCTACAGAAGTGGTGAGACTCTTGTGTGTGATGATCTTTTCTGATGATGTGAACCTGAAGCAGAGAAAAAACAGTCCAGTGATCATAACTGAGCTTCAGGTGGGTGTAAGAAACTCAGAAAGCAAAACAATGCAGTGCTTCATCAAGAACAGAAGACAGGAAAGTGGAATTTGAAAATTAACTAAATATTGAGGGACAACGAAAGAGGAACACAAACTAAGCAAAGAGTGAAACTCATTAGTAGGAAAGTGAGAGGTGATAGTGACCTGATGAGGGACTGTGGCTGTTAAAGAGAGCTCTTTGGGACTGGCTGATATCCTACAGGAAAGGATGCCAGAACATGAAATGGGCCCTTCAAAAGCAAGATGATGAAAATGATTTGAAGTGGAAAACAAAAACGCACAGAAATCTGCCTCACCTCAAAAAATGCTCGTATAAAAGTCATCAGGAAAGAACACCTGTAACTGAGATTGACATTCATGTCATCTGTATGAGCTAGAGTGAAGAAGCTGAAGATCAAAACAGTGAGAGGAAATGCTAAAAAGCAAACAACTCTGCCTTCCTTAAAAAAGAGGGACATCCCTCCCACCCCAAACAGCCTAATACCACTCTGAAAAGTTTTAATAGGGGGGGGAAGATCCCTTCCAAGCAGTGGAAGTAGGGAGTTGTCTGAAATCTAAGCAATCTGCAATAACTGGAGATAAGTCACACTACTGCTAAAGGAAAAGATTTTCTATGGTCTGCAACATATGAGGTGAAAGAAATATCTTTATAAAGATAAATATATTTTGAACATGTTTGTATTAAGCATCATCAGATAGGAGTACATGGGATGGCAGATCTCCTCAGCTGTTTCAGCAGGTGGTGTTTTGTTTTGGTTTTTTGTTGTTTTTTGTTTGTTTGTTTGTTTTTGTTTTGAAGAACTGTCATTATGTTTGAATAATGTAACAACTCAAACAGCAAATCTGCTGCTTTATCCCTGCTCAAGATGCCCAGTTGTTAATTTACTCTTTCCTTGTTCATGTCCAACAAACTCAGGGCCCTGGTATGTAGCTCACTCTCCTGAGATGTCCTGTTCCAGCAACTTGGTTTAAATAGAGAATATAGAGCAGCAGAACAGGTTATACAGTGTCTTCACAGGCCAAACCAGAAGCTGAGACACAGATGGACTTATGCGGGAGGAATCATAGCAGAATTACGTATCACACTTGTGATTCCTAAATCCCACTGCTGCACCAGATGTGCCAGGTGAGCCCGTCGGTTGTTTTTTGTTAGGGAATGGAGTGTCGGGCTGTACCGCTCCCTCCTCCTCTCTGGCTGTGTGTACACATACCGTCCTTTTTCCCTGCGTGTGTGGTTCGAGAACGTTCCCCTTTTCCAGGGATGCAGCGGTACATTTATGGCAAGGGGTCAGAGCTGCGGCTGGAGCTGCGATCCCGGCCCAAATCAGGAGCG